>NW_017729014.1:111755-121790 GCF_001723915.1 Gavialis gangeticus | reverse complement strand
GCCCCCCCCCCCCCCGCCTGGGGAGCACAGCACATGGTTGCTTCAGTCCAGCCTTACAGTAACAGTTGTGGCAACAGCCCCATACCCAGGCCACAGCTGTTGTTGCCATTGTTACTACTGAGCAAGCACATGGGCTGGGGCCAGAGCAACCATGTGCTCCATGTTCCAGGCTAGAGCCAGAAAGTAAGTTGGGGGAGGATGGGAGGCAGAGAGGGGTGGGGGCAGCAGCTGCAGCTCCAAGCCTGGTTCAGGACTCCCTGGGGCAGGGTTGGAGTTGGAGCTTCAGCAGCCACTTGTTCCTCTCATGGCCTTGTACTCAAATCCAAGATGAGGGGCTTCCCCCCACATGTTAAAGGAGAGGGGAGGAGAAAAACCTCCTTTTGGATTGGAGTAAATGCAGTAGTTTATATAAATTTTGTGTGGAAACCTAAAACCTATCCTTTTGAAGGAGGGTACAATCTCTTGAGTTATTAGGCAAGCTGTGTGCTATTCTAGCCATTCAGAAAAGTTCAGTGGGCTTGTATGCTAAATGAGGAGGGGAGGATAAATGTGTGGTCTAAACAGTAAGGTTTTCATATCTTTGCTCTTAAGCTGTGCTGATATCACCTTGCCACAACAGTCTTAATGGCTTACTTGTACTTCTCGGGGATCTCAACCCACAGCTTCTGATGGTGAAATCCTAGGCAGCATCAGTTCACAAGTAAATGACCAACTTACAAATGTTTTTACTAAAGTAAGAACTCTTTAAAAGGTGGTAGCTTCTACTTGGTTTATGACAGTGGTATCTTTCAAGTTTGTTTGGGCTCTTTTTTTTTCCTTTCTTAAATCCAGTGGAGGGGAACTGATTTGGTTTATGAATCACTTAACAGCCTTTGACTTGCAGGTGGTTGACATCATGAGGGTGAATGTAGACAAGGTGTTGGAGCGAGATCAGAAGCTGTCTGAGTTGGATGACCGTGCTGATGCCCTGCAAGCAGGAGCTTCCCAGTTTGAAACAAGTGCTGCCAAGCTGAAAAGAAAGTATTGGTGGAAGAACTGCAAGGTAAACATCAGGCTTGAGTGTTTTCAATACCAATTAACTACTCTCTTGAGAGTTAAAAGAACCTGTGTGCTACACAGTGGCAAAATTGTGCACACACAAATGCCTTGATTACCAAAAAAAAAAAAAAAGAGAGAGAGAGTTCTCTGGAACCCCATGAAAGCCTCTGACTTGCTGTGTACTAGCCAAAGCCTGGCTTTACATAAGATTTTTTTTTTTTAGCTACATTGCTGTTTTGGAGAAATGATTCCAGTAATCTAAGATTCAGAAGAAGTCCACTGATGTAGGTTGAGTAGCAACATGCAGAAGACTATGTTGTAGAGGAAACTGCAGTTGCTTTAAGTTCTTAACCATTTTCAATTATAGAAAGAGCTAGGAACACTTAGTAGCTTCTGGATAGTCAGTGGTAAAGGACAGTTGTAAGATGGGTCAATTGCTGGGTCTAGTAAAGAAGGCTTCGTTTTGAGCACTTCAGCTTGTATGTTACATAACTCATAGCTTAGATAGACTTTGGTGTAGTGTGAACAACTACAGTAAAACGGGCCTTTATGTTCTGAACTTAAACCTAACTTGGCTAATGTTGCCTGAAGCAAGACTGAAGTGTACCTTTTTGCTGCCTTAGTGGCATATGTTGCAAGACTACATTTGTATTGCTGCTTCAGTAGTAACTTAAAAGCTTTATTAGAGCTGGTTCATGGGTAATGCTGTGGTGTCTTTTTTTACACAGATGTGGGCAATACTGGTTGTTACTGTTCTCATCATCATTATAATCATCATTGGTAAGTCTTTTTTGTGTCTTATTTTTCCTTCTTAAAGGACTCCTCAGTGGGGTTAGCTAGCTGGGGCATATTTATTTTCAGGTCAGACCAATGTATCAGCAGCAGCCACTGTGTTTATAAAGATCAGGGCATTAAAAACATAGCTTACTCAGCAATACTTACTTTTAACAATATTAAATATCTGACAAAAGTGGTAGTCTGGAGTACTAATATTGCCAGATTGCATGTTACTGGTATACCAGTAACAATGTGGTGACATTTGGAAACAGTAACTCTTGTGCAGTGAAATGGGATCTAGCAGGGGACCAGGACTAAAAGTGAGTTCTAGTCACAGCTTTACCACGGGGTTTGCTTTTTTTCCTCTGGGAGCTTGAGGAAGATGCTCTCAAACCTTGTCTTGGTTTCTTAATATTTAAATAGAGATGAAGATGCTTATGTAGCTTAAGGCTTGTGAGAAATCCTGTCTCCAAAGTACATAGAGGTAGATGTGTGTGGTCTGCAATTACAAATGTGGATGCCATAAATAATTTGCAAGTTAAAAGTACCCAGTATGTGACCCTGAAAGCAAATACATGCAGAAAGAAAATCATGGGTTGGGGAGGAACTGCAGGGAATGACTTGAGACTTAATTGTGTTATGAGTTTCAGTTGCACAATTGCTTTGTGTGTTGTTGTTTTTTTTGTTTTGTTTTTTTTTTTTCTATGCTTGCCTTTTGGGAAGGGGGAAGTTCTTCTGATCTTGACCCACTACCCTACCCTACCCTACCCCCCCCTCTTCTATTTATAGTCTGGAATGTGTCCTCATGAGTTCTAAGAAGAAACTCGCAACAGCTGAAGATCTTACTTCAGTCTCTACTGCAAACCTGCTGTGTTCTCAAGCTCACCTACTGATGTATGAAGCAAAACTATTCTGATTAGTGAAACATTAGCTTTTCTCTGACTTATAGAAAGTGGGCCTTTTTTAAGAGGCACTCCTAATTGTTAAATACTAATAAGCACAGCCCACAACTTGTACAGTGCCTTAAACTTGAGTATGAGCTGGTGAAGAGGATTTAATAAGGTTTAGGTTTTGCAACTCTGGAGCCAATATACTGTCAGTAGTTGCTTTCTAAATGCATTTGAAGAAGGTACCTAGGTACCTACCCTCTTCTCTATCTTATTCCTTGCTCCATTTAAAGAGGTCTCTTTTGACCCCATGTTACTGAAGAAATGGGAGCCAAATATCCAAGTTGTGCCTTTCTGGACTAAACTCTAGACTCTGCCACTTGAACAGACTTTGCCTTAATTTAATAATGCCTTATAATCACTAGTGCGTTGCACACACCTACATATTTGTAACACTTGTATACTCCAATATTTAAATTGCACAGACTGCATGTAACAGTTAATACTGCTTTGAGGTATTTAGAATTGCCTTTCAACATGGTGGGATGTTTACAATCTCTTCCAGGTAAAGTATGTCACTTGGTGACCTTTGACCAGGAAAGGCTCCTTTTTAGAAGCATTTGGTTTTTGTAATGGTACAGATGACTTACCAAAGTTTCTATTTGCCAAAAAGTGAAAATGCTTCAAGCCAGTAAGATATTTCCATTGTAGATTTAGTGACAAATGTAGTTGCAGAGCAATCTGTTCACTCAGTTGTTACAAGTAATGTGTCTGTATGACTCTATCCAGGTGCTCTTTGTAAAATATTTTGCCCCTGTTTTGGACTCAGTGGCTCTTTTTTGAACTTTCCCTAAGCCTCTGCGTTGGGACTAAATGCTGCTATCCTTCACTCCCCCTTGAGTGATGATAAAGCCAGCACCTTCCTGTATTTTCATGAAGTGGGGGAAGACTCATACTTCAGGTAGCCCTCCGTGCAGGCAGTATTGTATTTGCTTTCCTGCTTCTGAAGTCAGCCTTTCAGCTCTTGAGCTTGTTTCCATTCTCACTGCAAGTCCTGCCATGGAAAACGGCCTCAGGTTCCTGAAGCCAAGCTGGCAAAATTCTCCGAGTGTTGCAGTACTCCAAGAGTGTGCTGTAGGGGCCCCGACTGGCTGAGGCTCACAGCCCCAGCCCCCGAGGCTGCTGTCTGTCCGGGGCTGCCGGTACCAGTGGCTCCGCAGACACTCGTCTAGACTTGCTGTTCTCTGGAGAGGGCGAGGCGGCCCCGACACCGGAGCGCGCAGGCGTGACTGGCGGTGCCGAGCGGCAGATAAAGCAGATCCCGGGGGCGAGGTCGGCCGGCAGCGCGGGCCAATGGGAGGCAGCGGTGGGCAGTGACGTTGCCAGGATGTGTGCAGCAGCTGCAGGGCTGCGCTGGGGGTGCGGAAGCGGGAGCACAGCCTGGCAGTGCTGCAGGGACGTTGCGCCCTGACTGGAGGGATGTCTCGCCTGTCCGCGTCTCCAGTGGGCGTGGGGGCCTGGAAAGCTTCGTCTGCCTCTGGGTCTGTCGTCGGCCCTGATTCAGGCCCCTGACTTAGCTCGGGCGCCCCCCGCGGGCCCTCGCCGGTCGGCCGGGCCGTGCCCCGTGCCTACCGTCGGGCGGTGACGGGACCGCTTTGAGCCTCGTGGGAGCCCCTGCCGGATTGGCTGCAAACGGCTCCGCTGCGGAACTCAGGTTCCAGACAAGAAGCTCCAGCTGCTGCTCTCCTCTCTCTGCTTGCTGTCACCCCGCGCAAAGGAGTGAGCTGGTGTCAGCAGAAGAGGAAGGTGTCTGAAATAAAGTAGCAGGAGAAGGTCTCTGGGATAAAGAAGTGAATCCAAGGGACCCACAGGGAGTGGAGGTGGGGTGCCTCTCTAGTAAGGCAGGATGCCTTGGCCTGCCGAGCTGTCCCTCGTTACGGTGTTTGCTTGTGTCTTTGTATGGTGAAAGAAGGAGGTTGTTTTCTAATGTTTGAGTGAAAGAACCGTCTTTCTGAAGTGAAAGTCTCTGGGCTTGTCAGCAAGCCAGACTATGACATGCAGAGCCCCCCTGCTGCAGCACTTCACCAGCCCTTTATGAACAGAAATCTATTCCAAGGTGCTGGCTTGGATCTAAATGAGAATCAGTTGCCAGCTGTCATTTCTGAGATGAGAACTCAGCAAGATAGTACAGTCCTGGTTGCAGGAAGTAGGGTGGTGAAGACTACAGAGGTACACTGCAACACATGTGTAGGACCCAGCCCCAGGGGGAATGCACTTAGTGGACAAGAGTCCCACAGCAGTAATTTCTACACCCATAGATTTGAAGGCAACTCAAGTGGAAGACTCTGGAGACCAAGCAGTTCTTGCCAGCACAACAAACTCATTGATTTCTATTTTAGACTTAGGGGTGGGGGAAAGGCACTTAAGTTTGGAGCCATGGGCCAACACAAAAGCAGAAACCTGCTGCAGCTGCAGTACCTGAGATTTTGTTTGTTCCCAGGTTGCCTGAATGGCAAGGTCTGGAGCTTGTAGCTGTCAAGTATGTCACCAGGAATACTCTCGTGTGACACCTCCTACATGGTCTGATTTGGATAATTGTTACAGAGCAGCGGTTTTCAACCTGTGATCTATGGACACTTGGGGGGCTGCAGACTATGTTTAAGGGGTCTGTGAAAGATGACTGATTAACAAAAGTATGTTAACATCCACACTTGCAATTCATCAGGGTCCACACCACCATTTGAGGTTTCCAAAGTGGTTCATACCTCTATTTGAAACTTTTTAGGGGTCTGCAAGTGAAAAAGGTTGAAAACAACTGTCAGAGGATGGTCCTTGGGGCTAGAGGGGTCAATGATTTTTCCTTTGAATTTGAATTCACTTTGTTTGCCTAACACCAGCACTTACTCTTTGTAAAGCAAGGCACTTTGAAAACATTTTCTCAGAATACTTAGAAGTGCAGGAGTTCTCTTTTTTTTAAATGTACTTCTTAAAAAAACAATAATTTACTAAAAGTTAAATTGACATGTATAATGTATTCATTTTAAATGAATTTACCCAGTGATTTATACAAACAATAGAGCATTGCTAGTAAAGTCCTGGGAACAGGGAAGAGTTAACTACAATAACTGTATTCATGTAATACCTGGAAAAATAAAATTTGTCTGTTTGGAGTTTTGTTGTGCATGTTTAATAACCAAAATAAGAATAAAGCAAAAGAGCAAAAACAAAGAGGTTTAGGTAACTTTAACTTACACAGCTGCAAGCTGCACTGACAGAGTCAGTATTATAAGCAAGTTGTGTGGCTCAAGCTCAGGAACAAATCTAGACATTAGGGGCACTTTTACATGTGCTCCAGAGGTGGTGGAGGGCTGCACTTTAATTAGAGTGGCTCCTAGAGCCACTGTGATTAAAGCACTGCAGAGTCTCATGTATTAGTGTCCCCGTGCTTCAAAATAGCAGTTGGGCACTCATTCGAGTTTTAGTTCAAGCTCCCCACGGTCATTTTGAAGCGCAGGGATACTGATGCATGAGATATGGGAGGCTGCTGGAATGTGGTAATTACTACGCTCCAGAGACTTAATCAAATCTACTCCAGCACGGGGTAATTATATTGTATCGGAGCAGTCTCCGCACTCATGTACAGGCAAACTAAGTGTATTCTGAGGGTTTAATCTCTCAGTGAAGTACTTCCTTGCTACCCCATACTGCAAAAATAGATGGTCCTGGATTCCGATCCTTGATGGTGGGTATTGAATACTAGTTCACATTCAGGAGTTGTAGAGAACAAGGATAAGAAACCAACATTTCTGCTTACTGTCAGCTGCTTTTATTTTCTTGGCAGCTTGAGTCAATGGTGTCACTCCTTGACCTGAAGAGTAGAGCTCTCAGTTTGATGTCAAGCTTTGAAAGTTACCCATAATTAAAGCTGGCTGTGGTGACTGCCCTGATCCTAGTAGGAGGGCAGAAGGGAGGAGAATAAAGGCTGTGACAGGACAGGCATCCTAGGGTCACTGTGCTCTCCCCTAGCGCCTCTTACCATGTCCAGTTTGTCTACAAAGCACCCTAAACTCTCACCCACCACATTTTTGATGTCAAATGTATATGATAGGGAGGCTGCCTCTTAGTCTCCCTGGACACGGCTTTCCTCCTGTACATTAGCCCTGTTTCGGTAATGGGTGTTCCTGCACACCCCAGCTTTATGGGGTGGCTCCAATCACACCTTTACCACACCCTGAGCCTCCCTGGTGTACCAGACATTGTTCGGTCTTATACTCTTTGACACTTGGGCTCTCCGCAGCCCTCATCTCGCACCGTGCCTCACTGGGCGCTCGGGCTTCTCACTGCCCCCTTGTCTAGAGCTTCTCGCTCTGCCACGGGTCCCCTTATGAGGCCTCCTCCTTCCCCTTACAGCCTCTCCCAAGCCACCAGTGTAAACTGCAAACACAAAACACAAGCCCCTAGGCTATAACATTAATTTCTGCCCCTCAGCTAAACAGCACTCGAGCCACCCCCAAGGGTGTTCCATCCCTCACCCATACTAAACTGCTCATGCTTTTTGGCTTCTTCTCTTTTCTTGCTCCAGCAGAGTTCCTTCCCCTTTGGCTGCCAGAAGGAAACTGCCTGCCTGGCCTCAGCCTGGGAGTTATATAGGAACCAGGCCCTGGCCCTTTCAGTCAGCTGACTGCTAACAGGGGTGGGTTACTGGCTCCCTCTGCTTGCCCTAGCAACCTGCACCTGGGCTCCTTCATTACTGCTCCACAAGCAGCAGGCACCTTAGTGCCCTGCTACAAAGGGAAAGGGATCAGTTTTGAAAAAGGAAGTCAGTAATTTAATCATAAAGTAAAGGAGGCTTTAGGTGACTGATACTGCATGTTTGAGGGAGAGAAGCTGGAGGGCCAGCCCACAAACTGGAAGATTCAGTTAATAAATTTGAATCAGGCATCAAGAGAAATACCTCTGTGGCAGGGGTTTCCACTAATCAGTATCTCTTGTCTTATAGTGAACTACTGGATTGGAGCTGTTCTCATAAAACGCTGATGATGACAACCTGGGAAAATAAAGAAGTACCTCTGAGAAGAGGAACAGAGTGGCAGGAAGCCTAGTACTGTCTGTTTTCAACTATGCTTTGCAGTGTGTCCAGCAAGTCCAAGGTATGTGGAGGTATTGGAGGGAAAGATGCACAAGTTAGGGAGCTGCCTGTTTGACTGATCATTCGTGGTAACCAGAAACATCAGCGTATGCTAGACACAGTAATCTTGGCACTTGCAGAGAGGAATCATTAACTGTGTTAGTCTAGAGTCAGGTAGAAGGCAGGGCAAGGTGGTATCGTAGAGACTAAGGCTGCTTACACACATTCAAATAATCTGGAAAAATTCTCCCAGGTTTGTTCTCCTGGTAGAAAAAACATACCCAAAGCCATGCACACAGATGTTCACATTCTGAAGCCCTGAACTGTGGAGAGTGGGCAGTGCTGACATTGTACAGCAAGGCAAGGAGCGGGGCTATGTCCACACCTCAGGGATATTGATAGACTCCTGTAGTTTGCCTGGTGATGCATGGCAGAAGTGCATAGGGCAGCACTGATTGGCTAATCCAGCTGCCCATCAACAACCTGTGTTTCCCTGCAGCACTGTCAGGATTGTGAAGGAGGCATGGTCTGCTCTGTGCTGGAGCAGCAGAGTCCAGTGAGAGTCCCTGAGGGGAAGGGGTGGAGGGGACAGAGGGAATGGTGGAGGACCGTGTTCTCTTCTGAAAGGAGCCACAGCATGTATAGACATTTATTCTCCCAGGAGAAACTTTCCTAAGACTGATTTAATCCTGGTTGTTCCCAGGTTATTTTTCTTCTGAAATGGCCATTTTTGCTCTGGTAGAAAAAGCCTGAACATCTGTACACTTGTGATTTCTTCTGGGAGAGCAGTGACACTCCCAGGAGAAACTAAAGGTCTATACAAGGCCTAACTAGTTAGTCTCTTAGCTGCCACCCTGCCCCGCCTTGTAACTTGCAGTAAGTGACTTCTTTTGAACTCTAATTAAATAATTGCTTTTACTAGAAGTGAACTGATAGAGATTTTGGGGGCTGATATTAATAGCTGATTTTTAAGGAGGCATATCAGCTGATGCCCATTCAATTTCTGATACAGCTGTGTGTAGCTGGTAAGTCTGTTGTGGTGAAAGGGAGTGGGGTAGGGAGGGAAGGAGCAGAGGGGCGCATATCAGGGCCCCACAGTGAGGGAGGAGTGGGGCTGGGGCTGGGGCCAGTCTGCAAGCGCTATCCAGCCAGAGCAGGGTAGGCATGGGGCAGAGCTGCGGCTCGTCTGGGGTGGGGGGCAGTTCCCACAGCTGCGCACCGCTTGTCCAGAAGCTGCTTGTCCAGCCCTTGCCCACTCATCCAGTGACTTCCATCACTTGTCCAGGAGGGCATGGGGGAGCGTGTGCCCCTGGATCTGCGTGGGGCAGGCCGGGTGGGCTGCAGCTGCTCTCGGGGTGGGTGGCGGTGGTGCTGAGAGGGGGCCTATGGAGGGGGCTGCAGCGACCCCAAAATTTGCCATAGCCCCCTCCCAGTGCTGCCCCAGCTTGCAGCTGCTGCCCACCAAGCCTGCCCCACTCTGCGCAGATCTGGGGGCACACATCCCCCACCATGCCCTCCTGGACGAGCAGCAGGAGCAGTGGCAGGACCCGCCAGACGAATGGGCTAGTGCAGGATGAGCAGCTCCTGGATGAGCAGCTCCTGGATGAGCAGCTCCTGGATGAGCTGCGTGCAATGGCAGGAGCTGCACCCCCCAGATGAGCCACAGCTCTGTTCTGCACCTGTCCCACCCATGCTGGGCAGTGCCTACTCCAGCCCCACTCCCTCCCTCACTGTGAGGGGTGTTGATCTGCCCCCCAACGCCCCTTCCCTTCCCCCTCGTCTTCCACCACAACAGACTTATCAGCTGCACCCAGCTTTCCATGCTGCCAGTCTGTGTTCCTCACTGCCTGCATGCTGCACTGTGGCTGCACGCACCCATAGGTATTTATTGGCCGCATCAGGCGAATTTCTGACACAGTCAATTCTCTTTATATCGGTGCCAATCTGATACCAAACCAATGTATCGGTGCACCTCTAGCTTTTACCCAAACTATCTTCCACCTCCAGCTTTTCAACCAATATCTTTCTTTTAATCAAGATACAATCTGTCATTGTTTCCTAGTAGCGTCCTCCATCTTGTAAAATAAAGAGCTGTCCTTAACTCACATCTGGAGCTCAGGCAATCTGTGTCTTTCCTGGTGAGGTGGGCTAATCCTGCCGGAAGAGCCTGTTTGGTTACTTTGGACTTCTTCAGGTTCAGATTGT
>NW_017729014.1:100361-110109 GCF_001723915.1 Gavialis gangeticus | reverse complement strand
GGATAACCCAAGGCATGCAGGATTTCTTATCTCAGAACAAGTAACTGAAATAAGCAGTATCAGCACTTCTGATCTCTGTTTGTTTTTCTAGTCAAGTAGTCCAGAAGCCCAACTAAATTACTTGTACAATATTTTGGTTAAGTTATATGTTGGAGACTAAAACTGTCCTTAATGAGACTTGGGTTTGGCATGGAATGCTTCCTATGTGGGTAAAGGTTCCCCAGCTTGCAGCCTTAGGGAATAATCCAATTTCTCTAATCTCTGCTGAGTCTTTTGAACTGTTGTGTTGCCAACTGTCTTGTCCATTCCTTCTTTTTTGCCATAGTTGTAGAAAGAAACAATTCTGCCTCACAGCCAGTCCACAGCAATGGCTCTAGTGGTTATGGAAGTCTTGGTAGCAGTGGATCTTATGAACACTATATCAGCATAGCATCTTCCAGTGACTCCAATGGAAATTGTGTAGAAGAAATATGAAAACCAGTAAGTATGTAACTGATATTACCCAGATACAAGTGGAAATGCAATAATTACACTGGAACGTTTCATGGCATACAGACACTACACATAGTGAATTATACTGAAGTGAGAAAGTACAGCTATGTAGGTCTCAAGTGTTTGAATTAAATATACTTGGGATTCATCCAACATACAAGAATCTTAAAATTGCAGTAGTAATTATTGACCTGACTGAAGTAAGGAGATAGTTAATATAAAGGTACTTCACAGCAATTTGAAAACCTCTGCAGTGATGTGACTTCTCTCAGAACTATTGGGTTTGACAGGATGGGGTGGGGGAGGAGGGAAACCTCTGAGCAGAATGACACTTAAGAAAGAAAAATAGCACAAGATAATTGTGCACAAATTATGCACCTGCTATCCCTATCAATATCTGGTTGCAAATATACATCCTCTGTAGTGTGGGGGGAAAGAGTACTTTTCTCAGAAAATCCTTAGCTTGGTTTTACCTCCCATCTCTGAAGACTTGCACCTCTGCAAGAAAATTATTTCAATTCATCATGGGGAATCAGATTGGTAAAAGTTAGGAAGTACCAAATTTATGATGACAAACCTTCTCCTGACATACCTTGGAGTAAATCGGATAGAGCTTCCTGAGTATGTTCTTGTGGTGGTTGCTTGCATTTACTCATGTTTCCTCCATCTGACTGTTTGCACGTTACCATATCCCAGGATGACTCTGTAGCAGGTCTGTGCCAACATCAATCAAATAAAGAATTTGGGGCAGCAGTTGTGTATTGAGTTCTGGAGCAAATGGCAAAATAGAAAAGACCGGGTCCCTGGTGCTGAACTGCTGGGAGGTGAGTTTATAGAAGGCTGATTCCCATATTTAAGTGGGAACTCCCCAACAGCTTACAGTCATGACATGTTCTTTGCTGACTCTGATGGTTTCACTCTTCAGATCTCTTTTAATAGTGCAGTAGAATGTGTTATCACACACCGTACAGACAGCAAGATAGCATTGGCCAGAGCAGATTGCATAGGAAATGTTGGCACACTTCGATTATTGGCTCAGTGTGCCAACTTATAAGCTAGTAAAATACTTTTAGCTTTAGTTTTGTGAGGAGCCATAGCCTCTTGTGGTTTAGAGGTGGGATGTTTTGATTTGTAAGTTGAGGTGAAAGCAGAAGAAAGTAGGTAAAGCTACTTTGCAGTTTGCAGCATCTGAAATGCCAATTTATAAACCTAATTTATGCAGAGAAATTTGGTATTGGGGTTTGATTCAGGGTGTGAAGGGTATTTCTATTTGCCTGTCTGTTAGTTTTACTTACTTCCCACCCCCTTAAACCTAATGATGGCAGTGGCTGTTAGTAAATGCAAGAGAGAGAGGACACAATGAGTGAGGTGGAGGTTGCATCTTAAGTTTTAGAGTCTTTTTTGCTTTTAAACAATATTTAAATAATGTTTCTGAAAAATGTTGCATTGGAATGTGAACATAGAAGTAGTGATGTAGTATTGCAGCACTGAAGGTTATAGTATTGCAGGCCACACACCCCATGCGGGGGGCAGCTTTGAAAGATGTTTTTGAAAATGTCTTCTTTTCTAAGCAAGCAGCACACCACTTTCTATATTCTTCAGGCACTAAGAAATAACATCAGTCAACACCAAGCCAGTTCCATCGTATCAGCAGATTAATTGTGTATGGACAGTATCATCAGGTATCATCAACTGACAGATTTTTTTTTTCATTTTTTTAGTCCAGTTTGTTTACTGTTAAGTAGGGGAGGGTAACTGTAACTAAGGAAAAGTACAGCTTGTATCTGAATTGAGTACCTAGACGTTTAATTGTAGGAAGGTGGTTGGAAATGAGCCCTGTTTTGAGATGTGAAGTGTGGCTTCTGTTAATTTAATTGTGCCAAAAATTGGTCTCTATGTCCTTACAGTGACTTTGCATTTGAAGTGTGTCTATAAGTTAACTTATGTAAATAGGACCAAGGGACTGGTGTAATCATATATAACATTGTTTTCCCATCTTAAGATATTCCATCTTATTAATGATACTATGAATACACAGGAAATACCTATCAAAAATGCAAAGGGTCTGCATGCAAATTCAGATTTTTCTCTTATTGAATGCAATATTGTTCCAACAATGAAATAAAAAATGATACTGAACTATATCTTTCCTGATCTTCAGGTTGTTTTGGCTTGGTGGGACTGAAGGTAAGAAATCTAAGCTGCCAATTTACAGTTGAGCAAGCACAGATTCTTACACTTCTCTTCTGTAGTCTGAGAATTTTGCAAAAACTCAAGATTTTTCTTTCTTTTAAAATTGAAAACAGAACTCTCTTCTATCCCACAGATAGTGTTATACATTTTCCTTCAAAAGAAAACAATTGTAACTGTACAATTTGTGAGAGCTCATCAAGAGCTGGTCATGTAATTGTGACATGCTTATATTAGAGATATCTAGAGAGCTGCAGTATTCCAGCATTTAAAAAAAAGTGTACATCCTGTGCAAACGTATCCTCTTCCTCTTCCTCTTCCTCTTCAAGCAAGCCCAGCAAAGTCAGAGTGAAGTCCAGGCATTGGAAGGTAATAGGAAGTTAACAGGCATCCATAGTGGAAACAGAACAACATATCTGCTTGTTATGCTACTGCTGTATTTTCCAGTATTTCTGTCCTTTGAAACCTGCTGATTTACACACTAACAACACAAGTAGCTTCCCTTTTTCGGCTGTGTTTAGAGACCTTACTTAGAGCTGATGTAAACAGCTGGCTTTGTGCTGTTTTGGGGTTTTTTTGCTGAAAAATTAAACTTGAAAAACTTAAGCTGTTCATCTTGATTATGCTGCCATTTAACAAGCGGTGGTTTGAGGTATCCTATACTTTTTCATTTATTTTGAAAATATAATTTGTTTATTTAAAGAGTTTGCATAATGAGTGTAAGGGGAAAATGTCATTTTTGTGAACAAAGAAAACTGGATGAATTAAGAGACATGGGAACTAATTTTGGGACTTGAGATTTTTTTTTCTTTAACCATTAGATGCATGTATCTTGCCACCAGTAATTTCCAAGGCTGCATTGTCAGCTGAGCCAGGGGAGACTGTAAAAGAGCAGACAATAGCAGTTGTGGTCAGAGCTCCACTGACAGACCTGACTTTGACCACCAAGGCTCTGAGTGTGGTGTCTGTTACCAGCCAGTGCAGTTACAACAGCACCTCTGTGCATGTGCCAGATCCTGAATCAGAATGGGGCCCAGCATATAGGGGCCAGGGGCATCTGTGTGCCAGGTTCCAGTAGACTGCCACTGCAGGCTGCTGAAACCCAGCATGCAGAACTGGGGGCCTCCACTCCCTGGGAAGAGCTGGGGGAATGAGCAGAGAGCTGGGAAATCAAACCAGGAACTGGGGGAATGTTCAGGGATCTGAACATTTCTTCCGCTCCCTGATATTTCCCCCAGCTCTCTGATTGCTTCCCTCAGCTATTCCCGGGGGTGGGGCACAGCCCCCAGATGATGCAGAATGACAGCAGGCTGCCACTTCCGTCTGGGGATGGCGGTCGCTCTGAGCTATTTCCACAGCCGGCAGCAGCAGCCTGCTGAAAACCCCCACATAGATCTGGGGGCAATGTCCCCCTGTGGAGAACTGGGGGAATGATCAGAGAGCTGGGGAATCAAACTGGAAGCTCCGGCTGACGCACGGAGCCACCCCAGCTCCCAAACAGTGTGTGGTGCCTTGCTGAGCCGTGCTGCATCTGTGTCATGGGGAAGCTGCTATGCGGGTGCTTGGTGGGGAGGTGGGTGATCCCCACTGCCTCCTGTGCTGCACAGAGGGGCTCTGCCATGAGCCCCCAGAGGCCCCAGTCGCCGTTGCCAGAGCCGCTGAGTCTAGGGCTTTTGTTTTGTTTTTAAAGCTCAGCATTCCCCAGGTGCGGAGCATGTAGATGACAGCATGCTGCTGCTGCTGGCTGGGGCCAGCGTCAGCACTCAGTTCTGCCCAGCACAGCCTGTGCCGAGTGCTGGGAAGAACCCAGTGCTGGTGCTGGCACTAGCCAGCAGTGGCAGCCTGCTGTCATCCCGCATGTGGTTCCAGGGGCCTGCACCCCCTGGGAGAGCTGTGGGGCTGTGTCGCAGTCCTCTGGACTATGCCCCCTGATCTGCGTGAGGGATGACAGTATGCTGCCGCTGTTGGCAAGTGATACTAGTTTTGCTTTGAACAGTTTGAGGTGGAGTTTCACAAAACTCCCTGCACCTATCTCCTTGAAACTTGACAGGCTTCATGCCCTCAGAACGGGCTACCATCTGTGCAATTTTCATCCAAATCAGACATGAAATGAGAAAGTTACAAGCATTTTCATGATTCCCTATTATAGCCTATGGGCGAAACAGCAAAACAGTTTTAATGAAATGAAATGGAACACTGCTTCGAAACAGTGAAATGAAACCGTGTCCCTTCCAAATTTCAAAATGAAATGGTGCTGTTTCACACAACCCTTCTGTTTTAACTCTTGATCAGGCAGTCAAATGAATCCATCCCAAGTAAAGAGATAAATACTGATTATAATCATCATTCCAAGCAGACCTAGTTTTGATTTTAAGGACAGGCATATGCCACAGTAATTCAGAGCTTGGATCCTAGGTTTCTTAGATGTATGGAGGTAGGGAGCAGAGAGGAGTGGGGCTGAATGTTCCCTGCTTTCCTGGGAACCTGCTTTTTGAGGAGAGAAGTTGTCATGTCAAAGTGCAGATAAGCTTCTTCATACAGGACACATCCACACATGCAAACACATACGCTTGCAGCAGCTCAAATAGAAGCTGTGCAAAATTGAGCTGTGGCTTTTTGCCTCAGTGCACGTGCCTGGACATGCAAATTGGTGATGGGCAAATTGTGCCACTTGGGGCAAAATAACCCTGCCTGGCTCCTCTTGGATCTGCAGCCAGGGGGAGCTAGAGCCCAGGGCCAGCACCAGTGCTGTCCCCATCAGTATAAAAAGCTGCCCTGTCCTGGCCCTGGTCCCATCAGTATAAAAAGCTGGCCTGTCAAGTAGCTCAGAACTACTTGCTCTCAGGAGCTTTTAGAGGAGGAGCCTCTGGTAGGAAGTTGACCACACCTCTTCCTGTCCCAGGGTGTTGCTGTTAGCTTGGTCTAAGGACCTTTTGGGGAGAAGATGGCCAGGCCCTTTTCTACCTCTGGCTACTGCTAGCTTGGTCTCAGAGCTTTTGGGAGTAAGTTGGCCGCATCCCTTCCTGCCTTGGGCTGCTGCTGCTGCTGCTGCTGCCCCCACCCGCTATGGTGGGGGTCCTCTGCTGCACACTGCTGTCCCTGCTCGGGGTGGAGCCCACCACACCCCAGCTTCTGCACCCCTCTTCCAGCCTGCTGCCCAGCCCACAACCAAGCTGTGGTTGGGGGTCAGCTTGGGGAGGAAGCCTGCACTGCATGTGGGCCCCTCCCCCACCATTGCTGCCAGAGCCTAAAGGTGCCTTTCCTGCCCTAGCTGCCTTGGCAGGCCACCCCCCACCTTCACCTCCACGTTCACCAGGAGCACACCCTGAGTGGCTGAACTGGACGGCGCCTACCACCACTGCTGCTGTTGCTACTACTGCTGCCCCCTCTCAGGAGAGAGAGAGATTCCCTGCTGCACTGCCTTGCATCACCTGACACCACACCTGCACTGGATTACTCCCTAATTGGCTGACTGCTCTTGCCCTTCCCCACAGCTACCTCATTGCATCTGATCCTGCTTTGTCTTCCTACCTACTGCTCTGCTGCTGAGTGTCTGGCTGGAGGCCTGAGGGACTCCTGGACTGATCTTCAACAAAGCCCCTCCACCGCTCCAGTCATCTTTTACATCTCCCTTAGCAGCCTTCCCTGTGTGTTCTTTCCCTTGTGTGGTAAGTCCTGTGGTCCACTCCCTCTGCCCTGGTGTTTGTTGTGTGGCTGAGTAAGCCAGCTCATTTCCCCAGCCCTTGTGTGTTTTCCCCCTCCCCCACAATTTCAAAGCATAGCTCTCCCATTTTTTTTCCTGTGGGGCTGTAGCTCAGTGAAGCTTCAGCCCCCTTCCTCCCTACTGCCTTCTCTCCCACAACCCCAGCCTGTCCCTATTAGATTCACCAGCCCCAATGGATATTTTGTTTTTCCTTATTGTCTTCCCTGGCCTTACATGAAACAATGGTGGGGCAGATGCCCCCACAGAGCTTCCTGCAGCCCCCACTATGGGGGCGGATCCCAGGGATGCATACCCCTGCAGAAGCAGAGTCCAACCAACCTCCTCCAGGGGTGGAGAAACCTGCAACCTCTACCGCAGGGGCAGATGGGACTCCGGTAGGGAGCCACAGGACCAGGGGGTCTCCCCTGGCCAGCCCCCGCCCCTCCCCAGAGGGGTTCCCAAACCCCCTCTCTCATCATCAGGGACCAAGGGCAAGGGCAGTGGGAAAGGCTCCTCTTCAGCCTTCTCCACAGGTTGGGGTGGGAAGGGCAAGGGCCCTGCCCCCAAGCCTAGACCACCAGCACTTGAAGGTACCAGGTGTGCTACACCAGCCAGCACACCCACTCAGCCTGGCCCTGGCCCTAGCCCCGGCCCCATCAATGCGGCCCCCCAGGGGGGGAACCACAGCTATGCACAGCCATCTGTGGGGAGACCCGAAGCCAGCGGGTCTGGACCCTCCACAGCCTGCTCTTCCAGCTTAGGCAGCAGGGGCCCCTTTTCTGTCAGTCACCTGCAGGCACAGGGTAAAGTGCCAACTGCCCAAGCAGGAGAACCTGTACTTTGAGACCTGGGTGCAGGCTATGACTCAGGTAGTGAGGGCTCCCAAGGTTGTGGTGGCCTCCTGCTTTCAAGGGGGTCTTTTTCCTTGCTTCAGAGGCCACCACACACAAGGCGGTGGAGAGGGGGCTCATGGCAGAGGATGAGTACGTCCCCCTCAAGCCTCTAGAAGAGCTGGGGACCAGGGTGGTCCAAAGCTCCGTCCCTTCCTATATCCCCAATTGGGCCCTGTTCCCCCAGCTCCAAACCCTGGGGAGAGTTATCTCCCTGGTGGTTGGCCCTCTTGCTGGGGTGCCAAGACCCTGGCCTCCGCCAGGTGCGCTCTTTCCGTCACCAGGTTATGATCCAGCTGGCAGCGGGAGTGTGGCTGGAGGCTGAGGGATGCCTGACAGTTCCTTATCAGGGTGCCCTGGTAAGGATTTTCTATATACTGGGGGACCGGTGGTTCCTCCAGTGTCTTGCCCTGGGACACCTGCATTGTGAGTGCCCCTTGGGCTAGGCAGGGAGGACATCCGCAAGTCCCACTGGCAAGAGGGGTCCCCCTACCACCAGCAGCCCTCCCCTCTCGGGCCCCTCTGGCACCCCAGCCACAACTACGAGCCCCCACCTTGAGCTCAAGGAACCAATTTTGGCAGTCTCCTGGGGAGGGACAGCAGCAACCAAGGGGAGAGAGGGAGCAGGGCCACCCTGCCCCTAGTCGTGCCCCCATTGTAGCTGCCTCACCTCCTCAACCCTCACCTTCTACTGGAGCCTGTCCACCTGAGGACCACCCCATGACTGAGTGGATGCAGGTCACCTCTAGGCACAAAGGCAAGAGAAGGGCCTGGGCATAGCTGGAGCTCTCTGACATGGAGGACTCCTCTCCCCCTCCCAAGACCACCACATGGAGGGAAGGAGCGGCCCAGCCTCAGGCCTCCCCATCTGTGCCTGGCACCCCACCCCCAGGAAAGATCAAATAGGAGATCCCTGTGGAGGAGGTTTCAGGGCTGCTAGATGGTCCCAAACAGGAGCCCATGGAACAAGTCCCTCATTCTGCTGACCAGGGCATACACCCTGAGGCCACGGACATCGAGGCTGAGGCCTACCCAAATGAAGGCCGGGCAGCGGAGCCTCCTTCCTCTGATCTGGGAGATACAGAGGCCCTGGGACTTACCCCGGTGAATCCTGAGGGAGGAGGTCCCTTTTTCCATGACCTCAAGGCAGACGCCGAAGCCACCCTGGTGCCTGGCAGGTCTCTTTCCTCCCCCTCCCAGAAAAACCTCACCTCCAGCCTGCCCCATAGACCTGCACCAGAAGGGGTCGTGGTGGGGTCCCCTAATCAACAGGCCAATCTTGTTGGGGACTCTGCACAGACCCCCCAGGGCTCCAGCTCTACCCCATCATCTTGTGAAGGAGCCCCACCCTCACACTTACCCCCACCCCTGTCCCAAGGGGTCCAGGGTCTTAGTGGAATGGGGGGTTCAGATAGTGCCAGGCCACCTGCTGCATCTCCAGGTCCAGGTGCAGGGGCTGGTCCTGAACGTTCTGACCGTGTACGCCTCTGTGAGGGACCCGGAGTTGGTGGATTTTTTCCGCCAGGCGACCACATACATTGGCATCCTCAACCCTCTCAAGTGTCTCGTCCTTGTGTTGCCCTGTGGGGTCAGGCCAACTCTCAGGATCTCAATATTGCGCTGTTAGACAGGAGGGTGCGACACAATTGCACATATACAAACACAAATCAATTGGATACATACATACACACGCACACACTACCAACTCAGGCACATACACATCCAAACCAGCCTAGGCACATGCACACCTATCACCAATTCAAGCACATACACTATACACCCCAAAAGTTAGAGAAAAATTAATCGTCCATACCCATAGTACACATACACAGATCACTAATTCATATATCATGCACATGGTGACATATATCAGTTCACATACATAGCATTCACCTACACATACACACAAGTAAGTTCCTATCTTAGATGGTACGGTATGTATGTGTGTGCGTGGAGTATCTGGGATACTTGGGGGAAGGTTAAGGTGAGACAGAGAGTTAAAGTGTAGGAAGTGAAAGTTGCCAGAACCAGGATTAGAACCAGTGGACTAGAGAGAAGCTGGCTGAGGAACAGAGGCTTGGGTTTACTTAAGATCAAGTGGCCCTGGGGTTACTCAGGGTCACCTGGTGTCAGGGTGGAAGCAAGGGAAAAAAAGCCCTGTGGCAAGGAGGAAACAGCCAGGAGACAGAGGCAAAAGGCAGTGGGGATGAGCCAGAAGTTAGAAGAGCAGAGACTGGAGCAGGGCCAGAACTGTAGTAAAGCAAACCCAACTTAGGGGTCCAAATAACAGTTTTATTAAACAGACAACACACTACACAGCCCCATGAAGTTATTGGTTCACACACAAGCACTCACAATGGCAGCAGGAGAAAGAGACTCAGTGGAAGGGTTGGGGTCCAGGTAGGGAAGAGAAGCAGAGTCCAAGTCCTTGGTTGAAGAGGGGGTGGGGGGTAATAGCTACCTATCCAGGCTG
>NW_017729014.1:96605-100270 GCF_001723915.1 Gavialis gangeticus | reverse complement strand
CTCAGGGGTCCAAATAACAGGTTTATTAAACAGACAACATGCTACACAGCCCCATGAAGTTATTGGTTTATGCACAGGCACTCACAATGGTAGCAGGAGAAAGAGACTCAGTGGAAGGATTACAGTCCAGGTACAGAAGAGAAGCAGAGTCCAAGTCCTTGGTTGAAGAGAGGGTGGGTAGTGATAGCTACCTATCCTGGCTGGAAAGAAGTCCTTGTCCAGTAGGTGTTGTTCAGAGGGGGGTTGCCGGCAGGGCCTCTGGGTGGATAGGTGGTGTGGCATGGTGCTGGTCCAGATGGAGAGGGCGTCCCAAGGAGTCAGTCTTCACTACTCCTTTTTATGGGGCAGGCTACCTGATTTCCTATGGGAGGGCCTGTCAGTTCTGTTCTAGGTGTTCCTACTGAGCATATGCAGCCTGGCACAATGGTGGGTAGCCTTATCTTTTGTTTCTTGAATGCTGAGGGTGGTTTCAATGGCTGGGTCCTTGGTCCACTTATTGGTGTTGATGGTTTGGTCATTCAGAGGGAGCTATTTTTAGACCTACTGCCATTGTCTCTCAAGCACCCTCATTCATCCCCATTCATTCAGGAATCAAGTTACATAGGAGGGGTAGGTGTGAGTCATAGGTTACACAGCCGGGCCTGGGGAGAGGATGGGGACATGACAAACAAAATTGAAACTTGACATGACTTATACCAACTTACATATATAGGCCTAAATCATATAGTACCAGTAAAACAGTAATACAGAACAGTAGAAATCACTATAAACACAATAATTATACAATATAAAGAAGGAGAAAAAACAAAATACAACCTGCTACCAAAATAAAATGCTGAAGCTTATCCTGTGTCTTAGCTCACTCATCTATAGGGAATAGAGAGGGAGAGACAAAGTCAGAAATGGTTGGGGAAGGGGAAGGAATGCATTTAAAAAAAAAAGAAACAGAAAAATTGGGACATTTGCTACACTTGGCAGGGATTTTAATGTCACCCTAGACACATGAAACTGCTCAGGCAGGGAGCAGAACCAGGCTGCTGTGGGTGTCCTCAGGGAGATCCTGATGGACTACTCCCTGGTGGACATCTGGCATGCCTGTCACCCTACCAACCCCCCTTCCTTCACCTATGTGAGGGTAGGGGAGGAGCAGGAATGCCACTCCTGGTTGGACCGGGTTTATAGCTCTTTGCTGTATTTCATCCAGGCCCACTTAACTGTTATCTTGCTGACCCCTTTCAGCGATCACCATCTTGTCTGGGCCCAGGCCACATTAAGGCCTGGGTGTTCAGGGTCAGCCTACTGGCATTTCAATGCCAGTCGGCTGGAGGATGCAGGCTTCAGGGAAGCCTTCCGAGAGTTCTGGCTGGCCTGGTGGGAGCAACGGGCAGCTTTCCCCTTGGCTTGGAGATGGTGGGATGTGGGGAAGGTGCACATCTGGCTTTTTTGCCGCGTTTACACTTGGGGTACACCTGGCAGAGGGAGGCGGTCTGGGAGCAGCTCAAGTGGTAAGTGCTAGAGCTGGAGAGGTGCCTAGCCACCAACCCGTCCTTCTGCAGAGAGTGTCAGGAGAGGCAGGAAGAGCTTCATGCTCTAGACCACCACTGCACGTTTTTCCACTTGTGCATCCAGCTCCCGCTTCTTCTTTGCCCTGGTGAGGAGGTGGGGCCAAGAAGTACATCACTTGCCTTTTGGTGGGTGACAGCACCCCCTACATGGATTCAGGTGAGATGCACCAACGTGTGCAGGCCTTCTACGAAGAGCACTTCTCCCTGGAACTGAAGCCAGTCCAACCTGGTGGGAGGGACTCCCACAGGTCAGGGTGAGTGACTGGGACTGGCTGAAAGCTCCTCATTCTGGCTGAGGTTTTGGCCACCCTCCATCTGATGCCTGACAACAAGGTGCCAGGCATCAACTGGCTGACTGTGGAGTTCTACCGAGGTTTCTGGGATGTCCTTGGCCAGCACCTTGCTGCCATCTAGACTGAATCCGAGAGAAGTGGGGAACTCCCCCTGTTGTGTCAGAGGACTGTGCTGACCCTCCTGCTGAAGAAGGGGGATCCCAACGACCTGAGGAACTGGTGTCCCGTGTCCCTCCTCTGCATGGACTATGTGTTGGCAATGAAGGCCATCTCACTATGTCTGCTGTCCGTGCTGACAGATGTGGTCCACCTCGACCAGACGTACGTGGTGCCCAGACGTTCCATCTTCAGCAACCTGCACCTGGTTCAGGACCTGGAGGTAGCACATCAGGAGGGCCTGTCATTTGCCCTCCTAGCCCTGGACCAGGAGAAGGCATTTGCCAGAGTGGGTCATGGATATCTCACAGGCAAGCAGCAGGCCTTTGGCTTCGTGCCTCCCTTCATGTGGGCTCTCCAGGTGCTATATGCCTCTGCAGGGTGTTTGGTCAAGCTCCACTGGACCCTGACGGAGCCTATCCCATTCAGAAGAGGGGTGCATCAAGGCTGTCCGCTGTTAGGCTAGCTGTACGCCTTGGCCCTGGAGCCCTTTGTCATTCTCCTGTGGAAGTGGGTGGTGGGGTTGATGCTCTGGGAGCTGGTGGTGCGGCTGCTTCTGTCAGCATATGCTGATGATGAACCCCTCATGGTCCAGGACTTGGGTGACCTGGCGTGGGTAGAGGCCTGCCAGGCATTGTACTCGGCAGCCTCCTCTGTCCAGGTGAACTGGATTAAGAGCTTTGGCCTGGTGGTGGGAGGCAGGTGGCTTAGTCTTACCTGCGCTCCGTGGGATCCGCTGGAGCGCGGGCTCGCTGCTCTACTTGGGGGTTTATCTGTCCCCCACAGACCCCTCCCTGCCAGAGAACTAGCACCAGCTGGAGGCCAGGGTGGTGGAGCGGCTCCAGGCATGGGCAGAGCTCCTGAGATTTCTCTCCCTGCATGGGAAAGTGCTGGTGCTGAACCAGCTGGTCCTGTCCATGCTCTGGCACCGCTTACACACTCTGCCTGTGCCCCCTGATGTCCTGGCAGGGCTCCAGAGACAGGCGCTGGATTTTTTCTGTCCGGGATGGCACTGGGTTGCTGCAGAGGTCTTGAGCCTCCCCTTGTGGGAGGGCAGCCAGGTTTGTCTGCGCAGCCAGGTCCTGAGATTCCGCCTTCAGGCCCTGCTGCGACTGCTATACCATGTTGGTAGCCTTGTGGCATGGGGCCACCTGGGGCGCACTTTCTTTCGCCACTTCTGGGGGCTCCAATATGACTGGCAGCTCCTCAGCCTGCAGGGCTTCTCCCTGCAGGACCTGCAAGAGCTGCCAGATTTCTGCCAGGACCTCATCTGGGCCTGGAAGCTGGTCTCCACCTCCAGATCCTCCACAACAGTCGCACAGGATGCTGACCTGCTTGTCAAGCCCCTCCTCTGGAGCCCCCAGCTGGAGGTGCTGATGGCAGAGATGCCTGGGTTGTGACAGGTTGATCCTGGTTGGTGTCACCCATATCCCAAAGTCACTCTGTAAAATACCCCAAAATCCATGTTCTTCCACAATTAAAACAAAAGACCACTGTATAGAGAGAGACAGAGACAGAGACAGAGAGACAGTGATCAGTTGAGCAATGTTTTATTGATATATCTAAAATGTTAAAGAAGTTTGGAAGCCTACCAGTGTCTCTATCATCATAATAAAATGAATTATAAATATCTATATGTTTTGCTGTTTGC
>NW_017729014.1:83316-95816 GCF_001723915.1 Gavialis gangeticus | reverse complement strand
ACAGCCCCCGCAACAGGGGCCACATGCCCCACCCCCACTTGCTCCCCCAGTCTGCTGGATTGCTGCCCTGCCTGGCCCCATCCCCTGCCAACTCCTGCAACCCCCTGATGGCTGCTCCATGACCCACTTGCACTCTCAGTCCCCCAATGGCTGCCTCACCTGGCCCCCACCCCCTGGCACTTAAAAAAGCCTTGTACTCACTGGCAGTAGCAGGGGCTGTGAGGCCTTGTGGCATAGCCCCCCTGCACAGCAGGGGGCAGCAGGGCCCAGCCCCAGCTGCCTGGTACCCACACTGCCACATCAGGCAGGTGCAGCCAGGGTTGGGCATTGTACAGCTCTGCACACTATCGGGCAGCTGGGGCTGTCACCTGGGCCCCATGCTGCTGGGGGGGCTCTGCCACGTGGTTCTAGTTACCCCAATAGCAGCTGCTACTGCTAGTGAGTACAGGATTTTTATGTTTTTTTAATTGCCCGAATGCTAGGGCCAGGTGGGGCAGCAATTTGGGAGGGTGGGGGGTCTTGGGAGGCAGGTGGGGGATGGGACACAGGTAGGCAGCATGCTTCAGCACTGGGGCAAGGGCCAAACAGAGACGCTCTGGCTGGCTATCCGAACGTCTCTGTGGAGAACATTTCTCATCTCTGTGGAGAACATCCCCCCTCTCAGTGTGGGGAACATTTTTTTGTTCCCAGACATGCCTCTAGCAGCCATCTCAAAGGGCTTTGAGATGTTGCAAGAGGCACATGCACACTTGTCTAGACATTGCCATCAGAAGGTTTCCGGATCTCCTCTGTCTTGGATTTGGAGTCTCTAGCAATTTGTATCCATAAGGGAAGATTATACATGTTAAATTTTACAATATTCTGTCCATGTGTTAACAGCTAAAACCCAACAACTATCATTTCAACCTTGCTTTTCAAACAAAGCAGTTCTTACCTCTTTATGGTAAAGAATGAATCCTAAATCACCCAGATTTGCTATATTCCTGTGATGTTTCCACCTAGCTTTCTGTGAGAATTAAAAGGGGTCCTGTTAGATTTGTTATGGCATTTTTCCCCTACATTATTAACAACACACACAATTCCTAAACCAAAGTACTTTAGACTTTAATCTGTTTATCTTTGCTGTTCTCTCATTTACAACTGTCACTAAGTTAGTTAGTTCAGTGTTGTTTTCTAGTCATGTTCAAGTTGTTAAGTGAGGAGGTATTTAGTTTGCTGTCGTTTCAAGGAAATCTGTGTATGTTAGTGTGGCCGTTTTGGGTACCGTGGGCTCCCCTGGTTCTCGCCTGCCACGACTCCGATCTTGTTAAGAAAATGGGGAGGAAAGTGATAATTAGTACCCGCGGAAGGACCACTCTCGGTCTATTTTATAACCTCAGAGCTATTTATTCTTTCTTATTTTACAGGAAACCAGTTGGGAGGCAGCAGCTTATCAGGATTGTCCCTGAAGTCGTCTTCCCACTCTGCTGAGGACCCCCAACCCCTCAACAGGAACGGTAAGGGTGACGGTGTGCTTCACCAGTTTGAGATGCTGTAGACTATTCGGTGTCTGCAGGGTCCCCTCCGTGTCCTCTGTCCTGCAAAAGGGGATCTCCGGGCTTCTCGGTCTAGCCCGCTTATCTTAATCAAAGGAAGAAACCGAAAAGAAAAAAGTTTTCCTTTGTTCTGCTCTCGCTGGCAGCTTCCTGCAGTTAAATTGTCCTATTAGCGGCTTGTTGCAGCCGCCGCCTGCGTCTTTCTCTGGCAGAGCCGGCGTGCAGGCTCCGTGGCTCTCCCACGGTCGGGGTTTGCCCTCTCGGTCCTCAGTGTCTCTCGCCCCTTAGGGTTCTGAATTCACCCGGACTCTTCAGGGGTCTGGGCCGGGGTCATCCCTTCCGCTGCCCCTTCGGCTCGACGTAGACTCCCCGATCCTTAATGCCGGCTGCGGCTCCCGCCCACGGCGCGGCTCCGCTTCTCCCCGATTTCACCGCCGTTCCCGCGGACTCAAGGTCAGCCAAGGCGAGGGCTGTGTTCCGGGATCCCTCTGATCCTGCGTTGGGGTCCCTCTTCCCAGATCCTGCTCTCTGGAGGATGTCTCTCTCTTTCTCTGTGGTGCCCGAAGGCTATCAGTCCATGCTCTTTTTGTTCGTTTTGGCGAGCTAATCACCTAAGCTTGCCTTAGGTGTGTAATTTCCCCCACCTGGCAGGGTTCGTCGTCGGGTCAGTCTAGCTCCGTCTTACCTAAGTAACAGGCTCCTGTCAGAGTCCCTGTTACAGTTTAAAAGATTTCTGTTACCTTTTAAACACAAGTATTATGTTTAAGCCCTTCTCCTGAAATAAGGATTTATAAAATCTAATTTTTACAGAAATTAAACTCCATGGCCATTGGTGACTTATAGGTCATGCACCCCCTGAGGTTGGCTGTGCACCCCCAGGAAGCGCCAGCCACAAAACTGGAAGTGCCGGTGGAAGTGCACTTCTGGTTTCGCTGCTGGTGGTACTGGGCTCAGCAATTGGCCACTGGGGGATGCCCCCCTCCCCCACCGGCGATCTGGTGCCCTGCCCAGACTCAGGAGACACCAGTCACCCATGTCCATGGCCAACTTGAGCAGGCAGTATTCTTTAACCTTCTGCAGACTTTACCTGCTCTGCTGATGCCCCTTGGCTTCCTTTTTCCTGCTAAAAGTAAAAATCTTCATTTGGATGTTAGTTCTTTCATTTTGAATTTGTTCTCTTTGAAAGTATGAAATTCAGGAGGAACTCAGACACTTACTACTTGGTGTACCTGAACTTCAAACATGTATGGATTTAAATGCTTCAGTTTAGGCATCCAAATTCAGAAATTTTGGCTGTATTTTATATGTATCTTCTGATGCAGCATAAGCTGTTTAAGATGCTTGCACAGCAGGCAGCAGCCATGTGAATTGTGGAAATTGCATTAGTCATTTGCCAAATCCCAGTATTAAAGGAACTGCTTAAACCGGTTTAAGCCTGACTGAATTTAAGCTCAGCAGCTTGCTTCTTGCTCTTCATTTTTGCTCCTCATATTGGTATTTAATGTTTTCTCCTCTTCTCCAGCTGTTTCCACTTCCTTGAGAGCAGTTCCCATGTCACTGAAAGCACCAAATACAAAGGGGTGGGAGGTAGTTTCATAGTTTCTAGGGTCAGAAAGGACCTGAGTAGATCATCTAGTCCGACCCCCTGCCATGGCAGGAAAGAGTACTGGGGTCAAACAACCCCAGCAAGGTGTTCATCTAACCTCCTCTTAAAACCCCCCAGGGTAGGAGCCTGCACCACTTCTCTTGGAAGTTGGTTCCAGACCCTAGCTGCCCTGACCGTGAAGTAGCGCCTCCTGATATCTAACCTAAACCTACCCTCTGCCATCTTGTGACTGTTATTCCTGGTCACTCCTGGCAGTGCTCGGGGGAACAGTGACTCCACCAATAACTTGCTGTGAAAAAAGTAATGCATCTGTACAAAGGGGACTTCAGGCAATCACCCATTTCATTTCCTTGCTGGGCTTTTGAGCCAATTTTCCTGTCAATTTTGATAAAATTATTTGGGTTACGTTACAGTCACCAGTGTGCACATAAAATAATAGCTTGTATAGTTGCTGCTAGTTAGCAAAGCCAAAACAATAATTGGCGCTTCTGAGTCATGATGGCATGCCTCTTCACTAGTTGGACATGAGGCAGTTAATACTTGCATGGCTTTTTCACCATAGTTCTTATGGCAGGGCACAAGATGCTTCCGGATAATGACAGGCGGGGTAAGAGAACTGAGGCATGGGGGCAACTTGCCAAGGATACATCCCTGGAAGAGCCAAGAATGATCCAGTGTCTGGAGTCACAGTGCAGCATGCTATTCCTTGTGCCCTACTTGTTATAAAGGAGAAAATGCTTGGTGTTTTTGGGACTCAGATATTTATTGTCGGTTGAAATTTCATATTGATTAAAACATCTCTTTAGTTTTGGGGAGTCCAGTCCTTTTTGTTCTCATGGTGTCTGCCTCTCTGAAACTTTGTCCAACAAGATTCCTTTGCAAGTCAAATCTTAAATGAACCATACATGAGTGCTGTAAATTTGAATGGCATGCCATAGCCATAAAGTTTCTTATTTTGAGAAGCTTGCAGTCAAAGACCCCAATTCTACAGAGACTTAGACTCCTGATCGGTAATCATGCACCTTAGTAGTCATTGGGTGTATCTACATGTTCATTAATGCACTTTTGGTAACGTGCATTAAATTTAGGACTTCCATTGTGAGGTACTAAAAAAGGTGCATTAGCCTATTTTAACGTACATTAGCGAAAGTGCATGGCTTTTTTGTGACCTTTAAATGCACATTAAAACAGGCTAAAGCACATTAAAATGCATGTGTAGACATGCCCATTGTGTAGCAAGAAATGACAGATGGAGTGGGTAATAAGGTATTAAAAAAACAATACCTGAAGACATGTGATTGTGGTATGTAGGGAATTATGATATTTGTTTACTGATGGAGAATGAAATAAGTTTACCCTAGGCTACAGACAGTTGCATTCCCTGAACCAGAGTTAGAAGGAAAATATGCCTGGCTCCCACAGCATCTGCTCAGCTCACTACTGCACACCACTTTACTATAGAATTGACCTGTGCTGAAAACACATATCAGGTCTTTCTCTCCATCATTTCCAGGCATGGACACATTTGTGTCAGTTTACCTTAGCTTTGTCTTTGTAGTTTGTGCACAAGGCCTGAGTGAGACCTAGTTTTGATCTGAAAGGCAGGCAAATCATGTATAGTAGCCAAGTTCTCTTAGTTCATTGATGTGGCCTGATTTTGCTTGGTGTAGTTAGAACACTACTCAGTGGGTTAGAGCTTTCCCCCAAGGAGTTGCTTTAAAAATAAAAAATAAAAGTGATATTGCTACTGGTTAAAGATTAAAATGTAAGGACAGTAGTAATAAAGATTTTCCTGTCCCCTGCAGAGGCATTGGCAAATCAGACATTCAGTGGTTGGAAGTGATAAACCTTTACTACATACAGAACTGCAGAGTTGTTAGAACAAATCACAATTTTTTAAAATGTGTATTTTAAAGGTTCTCTTCACAAATCAACTGAATAACATCGTGTGAGGAATTACTTGAAGAGTGCACTTATATTGGTAGTTTGTCAACTTTTTTACTGCACACTATGTTGGATGAAATTACTTAATAAAGATGGTTGTATGATTTCAGTTGTTTTGTTTCCTTCTTTCACTGTTTTTCATTCACTCCCAGGAATGGTGTTGGTTGTTGAATGCTGATACACATTTGCTAACTGCAAAGGATGTTTGCTGAAAATAGAAACTTGTGGGGTTCAGCATCCAGAATTTAGAACATGAAGTTTGTTGGATCAGAGAGGCTGGTAAATAGTGAAAGCATCTTTTAATTATTTAATTTCATTTGCAAGGTTTAACTCCTTTGACTTATGATAATTTTCACTCTATTCCTGTGCTTTCTGATGCCCATGGCTTTCTTTGCACATCAGCCTCTTCTTACCATTCTTTATCAGTTCCTTACTGACTCCTAAAATCTTTGAGGTCCATCTTTCTCCCATGTGGATTTTTGAGTCATTTCCTAGAAGTTCTTGTTCATTGCTGAAGCAGCAGGAAATGAGAGGCTTTGTGGCTGGTGCTGACCTGGTGACCTGTGCAAGAGAAAGATGCCTGTTGACACCCAGAGATTTCTGATAGATACTGTGTGCATTCACCCACTCCATGCTTTCAGGGACGTTTTTCTGTGTCATGGCTAATTCCATCTGTCTTAAGATTCATGAAAAGTGAACAAGATTTATTAGAGCTGTTGGCTTTGTTTAAGGAGCTGGGTCACAAATTGATGTTGTATGCCAGAGAGATTGATGTGACCTACTTCGCTGGTAGTTGCAGCTTTAACCCCAGATGTACAGTACAGAAGCCCTTGCTAGCAGGCCTCTTACACAAGGTGCATGCTGCAGAAGGTAGGATTCCCTTATACCTTTCTGCAGGCCTCTTGGAATTCTGCCAGCCTAAAAAGGGAAACCTGTGGTTTGTCATCTTTTTTCTTCTTTAAAAGATAAAATCTGTGTTTTTCCATAGCAAACAGAAAACTGGATCCCTGCTGATAATAAAGATGGTTCCCCTGTTCTTTGCTGTGTGATCTCTCTAAGACAAGCACCCACAGATGCATAAAATTTCTGTTGTGTTTTTCTCTAGTGATTAAAATTGGTTTCTTTTTTCCTAAATTTGGCTGTCCTTTTGAGTACCTCACCTCAAGAGGAGTTTGCAACCTCACTGCTTTGACTGACTTAGGGTACCATCACACTATGACAAGATCATCCCTGGACAATGCTTGTCCAACCTCCTCTTGAAAACCTCCAGTAATGGAGAGTCCACAGCTTCCCTAGGGCATTCTAGTCTACTGCCCTACCATTTTATCAGTGAAGAAGTTTTTCCTGATATCCACTCTAAACCTACTTTGCTGCAGCTTCAAGCCATAGATCTGTGTCCTGCTTTCTGCAGCAACGTGCTCTCTGTGTCCTGCTCTCTCTTTGTTGTGACAGCCCTTCAAGTATTAGAACACTGCTACTGTGTCCCCCCTTAAGTGCCTTTTCTGCAAGCTGAACATTCCTAGCTCCTTCAACCTCTCCTTGTATGATTTCTTTTCAAGCCCTTTATAATTTTTGTTACCTCCCTTTGGACCCTCTATGACTTCTCCATGTCTTCTTTAAAATGTGAAGGCCAAAACTGCACACAATATTGTAGATGAGGCCTAACCAGCGACTAACGCTTTCCCTGTCTTGCACCTAATGTTTCTATTGATGCATCCAAAAACTGTGTTTGCCTTTTGTGTGGCTGCATCACGCTGCAGACTCACATTGAGTCTGTGATCCTTCTCAATAGTGCTGCTAGCTAGTCAAGTGTCACCCATTCTATATTTGCACTTCTGATTTATTCTTCTCAAGGTGGAGCACCTTGCATTGATCAAAACTGAAATTCATCCTGTTACATTTCAGTCCAGCTTTCCATTCTGTCAAGATACTTCTGAATTTCTGTCCCATCTTACATGTTTTCAATCCTTTCTATGATCATACCATCTGCAACCTTGCTCAATAAGCTGTTATGCCAGCATCTGAATAATTAAAAAACATGTTGAACAGCATTAGTCCCAGGACAGACCCCCTGTGGGACTCCACTCCAGACTTCCTGCCATTCTGATAGTAATTACCCTTTGCTCGCAGCTATTGAGCCAGTTGCTTATCCACCTAATAGTAGTTTTGTCTAGCCCACATTTCTCCAGCTTCTTTATAAAAAGGTCAATGAAACTTCTCACAAGGCTTGCTGAAGTCCAGATATATTATATCCACAGAATTCCCTTCATCCAACCAAGTTGTTAACTTTGTCAAAGAAGGAGATCAGATTTATCTGCAACAATCTGTTCTTAGTAAATCTGTGCTGGGTGCTTGTGGTCAGCCTTTCCTCCTCCAGATGCTTGCAAATGGACTTCCTTAGGATATGCTCCAGTAAATTCCTGGGTATTGGGTTGATGCTAATTGGTCAATAGTTCTTCAGGTCGTCCTTTTTGACTTTTTTAAAGAGAAGCACTACATTGGCCCCTTTCCAGTCTTCTGGTACCTTACCTGTCTCCCATGACTTCACAATTATTATTGCCAACAGCTCCAAGATCTCTTCTGTCAGTTCCTTTAGTACCCTGGGATGTCTTGAATTCATTCAGACCCTTCAACAGCTCTCTAATTGTCTCTCTTGTTATCTCATCCTTCAGCTTGTCCCTGTCCTTTATTAGGTGTCTGACTGCAGCCTAAATTTTTTTGTGAAGACTGAGGCAAAATAGCTGTTCAGTAGTTCCAGTTTCTTTGCATCTTCTGTAAAGTGTTCCCCCAAGCTGTTATAACAGTGGGCCCACATCTTCCTTGGTAGCTGGATTGTGACTCCAGCCAGTCAGGCTCCGGTTTTGGGCAGTATGCACTGCCACCATGTGCACCATCCTGCTTTTTTTGGCATGGGTTTTTTTGACCCTGGGATCTCCCAGGGTGAAACCCTCCTATCTCCCTACCCCCAGTGCTGCAAAGTAGCAGCATGGAGAAGGCCTGCATATGCAGTGTGTGGTGACGCAGATGAGTCTGCAGAGTCACATACTGCACATTTGTGCTCATCTGGATGCAGCCAAGGGACGAGTGAATCCTCTTCCCTTGAACTTGAACATCTACCCATCGTTGAATAATCCAAAGCCTTCATGCTGACACCACCATCTCAGACATACGTACGATGGTTCCGGCCTAGGCCCTTGCCTTCCGTGGGGAGGATCGATGAGAACACAGCTTGCGCTCCGCAGCTCTAATCTGCTCAGTGACATTCCTGGTGGTATTGTTGGTGCCTACATGGATAATCAGGAAAGGGTAGTGGTCTGAGGGATGGATGTTTGGTAGTCTTCCTCTGCAGATATAAGCACCACACTCATGTTTACCTAGAAACGGCCCAGGGAGCCCAGGCCCTCTGGGCATATGCTTAGGAGAGTGAAGGCAGAAGGGTGTGGGAAGGGAAGTTGTCACCTGCTGGACATAACTCCTGTGCTTGGTAATGTGCATTACAGCAGTGTCACATGGCCCCTACCCCTTCCCTCATGATTCCTCCTGCACCCTGGCAAAATGAACAATCTCCTGTGGGTTAATTTACACCATCACCCTCTCTCTTGGCTGGCATTAGTTTGTCACAATGAACATTCATGGAAACACCTTGCACAGGGCTGTGCAGTATAGTGCTGATTCACTCATTCTGCTGCTGAGAAGGTTTAAGGGAGGCATCCTGTGGGGCTTCTGATTTCCCAGACTGAGCCCTCTGTATGTTTGTTTCTCCCCATTACCAAGTACAGGGTGAGAGGGGCAGAGCTGGAATCACCACAAGAAAGTAACTCATTGCTCGCAAAATATTTGCAAAACATAGAAGATTTATTCATTTCCAAACAGCACAGAATGTGGAGTTAAGAGTCAGCTTCATATTTTTTTTTATTGTTCTCCTTTTAAGTCAAGTAAATCTATGTACACATTTCCAGGATAGTTGTTAACATCTGTATAAATAAAGCAGCTGGGCTCAGAGAGGTTACACGCCGGTGTAGGTTACACACAGTATTTCCAGAAGCACTCAGAGAGGTTTCCACGTTTCTTGTACTGTTTTCTCTCCTTGGCCAGCAGGCGACTCAGCAGAGCAAGTCGCGGATGACTTCCATAGAGGGCCTAAATTCAAACGGCCCAAGGCAAGTTTAGTGACTGGGGAAGACTTGGCCTAAATCCTAGGAAAAATCCTTTCAGTGAAATACTTCTGCTGTCTTTTACTGGGCTGTGTAACCCTATATTGTGCTTAGCTCAGAGGGAGAGAACCATAGCTCAGCTGTGAGGATTAACTGCTCTTTCTGCATCACTCTTTTATATAGGAGCAAGGTGTGGTAATGGTTAGTGATGGTTTTTGCATTACCTGTTGTCTTGGGGTTGGGTGACTTGAACTGCAGTGGCAAAGAAGTGTCATGTGGACACACCAGGTCCTGAGTGGGCCTTCATGTCCACATGGACATGAGTTGACCAGGACTCCTAATGTCAGACCTGCTTATTTAAGAAGGTAGTTTTCCAGTGGAGGGCTGAAATGCTAAAATAATGAGGAAATGGTTTTGATTTTCCCCAATTTTGGGTTCCTTTGTTTTAAAAACTATTTTTAAATTAAGATTTTTCCTGTCAGTATCTTGCTGAATTCCTCTCTTGCTGCTGCTTGTATACAATACTTCCTACATCTGCATATGGAGTTGTCATACATGGACTAAGCCATGTTTAAGGTCAGTGGATCTTTAAAAGCTTTCTCATTATGCGCTTCCCTTTAGCTTAACCCTGGGCACCTTTCGCTGACAGTAGCTGGTCAGTTACCTCTTTCATGCTTTCCTGTGGGCTGTAGCTGTTAAAGCTGAGACCTGAAAAATAAAATGCAATGAATTTCTTCTTTGCTTTGGAAATGGAGTTTGTACCTGCCCCCCTACTCACCCTCACACACTTGCTCTTCGCTGCAACAATGTAGTTCAGCAGAGTAGTGTAATATCAAGGCTTTGAGGAGCAGCTAACAGCTGTTCCCACCAACACAAGGCAGGTCTGTGCAGTGGCATGCCATTCCAATGCATCAAATTCTGGAGCGGCAGTTTTGTACTGAGTCTGACCTCCAAGGGCACCTCATCACAGCCCTTGTACTTAGCAATATCCACAGCTGTAAATTTCTATGCCTGAAAACACTGTTGCTTTTTCAGATCATGTGAGAGCTGTCAGGTGCAGTGACCATCCCCAGGCTAAGTCCTGGCTTTACCTAGAAAAACCCCTTTCCCAGCAGAGACCGCAGCAGTTTAAGACAGGTTTTTCAGGGGCCACCAACTCAGACTTGCCCACTGAGAGAGTAGAGGGTTCCCTTGCCCCCGTTGTCTTGTTCTTGGTCAGAGGTCAGCAACCCCCAGCATGAGGGCTGAGCATGGGATGCGAGGCCATTTTCCTTGGCGCACGTGGGGGCTGGGAGGCAGCAGCTGTTTGCAGCCTCGTGGCTGCAGCCAGCACCAGCTCTAGGCAGGTGCTTCCAGCCAGGAGGCTGGGCTGCTCCCAGCTGGTGGCTGGGAGGCTGCAAGCTCTGCTGCAAGCAGCTCGGGCATCATGGCTGGCAGCAGCTACCCCAGAGCCTGAGCCGGGTGCAACCCAGAGGCTATAAACAGTAGGGCTGTGCAAAGCTTCAGATCATGATTCAGATTTGGAGATGATTCGGAGCCAAATCTATGAATCCAAATTGAATCGTGGGAAGCTTTAGGCTTTCTGAATCAATTCAGAAAAGATTCAGCGATTCGGCCATAGGGTATAATGGGGAATCAATGAAAAATCTATAACTTTATTGTCTTTTGTTTGATTTGGATGAAACATGCAGGGATGGTAGCCTCTGCTGAGGGCATGATGTATGCCAATTTTCAAGGAGATAGGAGCAGGGGCTTGGGGGAAACCACCCCAAATTCTTGAAAGCAAAACTCATGTCATGTGTATGTGTTACACCACAGGGAGGGGCAAAACTGCAGGGATGGTAGCACCTGGTGAGGCCATAAAGCCTGCCAAGTTTCAAGGAAATAGGTGGAGGGCTTTGGGGGAAAATGCACCTCAAGCTGCGGACAAGTCAAACTCATGACATGAATGATGCTGTGTGTGTTAAGGCACAGCAGGATGAAAGCTGCAGGCTTGCTAGCCCCTGCTATGGCCATGAAGCCTGCCAGCTGTCAAGGAGGTAGGTGGAGGGATTCTGGGGCCCTGCTCCTCTAGCTGCTGACAGGCAAAACTTGTGACATGGGTGCTTGTGCAACTGTGTCTGTCTTGGGGCATGGGGGTGGGGGGAAAACTACTGCAGGCCTGGCTGCTAAGCTACTGTGTTACCAATCAATCATGATTCATTCAGGGACTGGCTCAATACACAGTAGCTAGCTACTAGTAGCTACTAGATAACAAGTTAATGAGCAAGGATTAACACCTACTAAACCACACACTAAGGAGAGGAAATAATCAACCAAGACAGAGACAGTCAGTTGCACAAGCACCCATGTCACAAGTTTTGTCTGTCAGCAGCTAGGGGTGCAGGGCCCCAGAGCCCCCCTGCAATGATCTCCTTAACAGCTGGCAGGTTCTGTGGCTGCAGCAGGGGCTAGCAGGCCTGCAGCTTTCACCCTGCTGCACCTTAACACACACAGTGTCACCCATGTCATGAGTTTTGCTTGTCTGCATCTTGAGGTACAGTTTCCCTCAAACCCTTGTACTTATCTGCTTGAAACTTGGCTGGCTTTGTGGCCTCACCAGGGGCCACCACCTTTGCAGTTTTCACCCCACTGTGGCATAACGTACACATGACATGAGTTGTGCTTTCAAGAATTTGGGGTGCAGTTTCCCCCAAACCCCTGCACCTATATCCTAGGAACTCAGCAGGCTTTGTGCTCTTGGTAGAGGCTACCACCCCCGCAAGTTTCATCCATATCAGACAGAAGACAACAAAGTTATAGATATTTCATTGATTCCCCATTATACCCTATGGCCAAATCTCCAAATCAGCTCCAAAGCTTTGGCCAAATTAACCGCTCTGGAAGGTCCAGGGGAGGGCAGCAGGGCTGGCAGTACAGCATGTGCGACCCAGAGCAGCAGTGCATAGAGGGACTGCACAGGGAAGCTGCCTGCTGCTGCAAGCTCTACACTGCCGGAGTCACACTTCCCCTGTGTGCAGGGGAGCAGTGTGGGCAGCACACAGGGTTGTGCCCCTCATTGCTGCCCCTGCTTGCAGGGGAAGTGTGGCCAGGGCAGCGGGGAGCTTAGAGTGGCAGGCAGTGTTCTGCACTCCCCACTGTGCCCTGCTGTGCCCAGTTCTACATGCTGCTCTACAGAAGCAGTGGTGAGGGCAGCACAGTGGGGAGCATTGCAGGTATCTACTGCCTCCCTGGAGCCCAGGGCTGGGGCTGGGAGGCAGC
>NW_017729014.1:74113-83104 GCF_001723915.1 Gavialis gangeticus | reverse complement strand
GGGGCAGGGGCTTTGGGTGGGGGGTAAGGGGCACAAGCAGGGTATCCTGCCATGTACCCCCTGCCCTTGTTTTGTTTTTCTGGCATGTTGGCACTCTAGCACCTTCCAAGGTAGGCATTGTGTTTTTTTTCGGCACTCTGGCCAAAAAACATTGTCTACCCCTGTTCTAGGTAGTCAGTGAGTCCTCCCTGAGTTGAAATGTCCCTGCCTGGGGAGGTTTGAGTGGTCCGCAGATAGTGATCATTGGTGGCACCATGCTCTGGAAAGATTATTTCTCTCTGCTGTGAGTGGAGGGTATTCAAAGGGGCTGGGGACCTTTTGCTGGGATTGGCAGCTGACCTTGATACCAGAGCACTTTGAAGCTTTGCTCAGCAAAATGTAGCCAATCCCTGATGACTGCTAACAAGTTTCTCCCAGAGGCCCCTGTCTGCAGCCTGCATGCTGTGGGCATTCCTGAGTGCCTGGGGTGCGTCCATGTAAATAGGGTAGGTCAGTCCTACCTGTTTTGCTATCCTCGTTCTGTGCATCCAGGAGCCCCTGCAGGGTCTGCAGCAGGGACGCTCTCCCCAAGGCATCTAGTCGCTCCAGGGTTAATTTTGAATTATCATCCTCTGCTTTTGAAAAAGAGACATGAAAGGGAGCAGTCAGAGCCCAGGTGTGTCATCCCTGCTTTGTTATGGGTCATGTGCCACTGACTAGCCAGTTAACTGGTTGGCTACCATGGGTTCTTATATCTGCTGAATTACATCATCTCTATATCAGCCAGCTAAGTGATTGTATGTACTATGCATGTGTGTCAGACTTTCCTACAAATGCCTGCCATATTTGAATGAAATGTTAAACATTTCTCTTTCAATCAGAAAAATAAATTGTGGAGATGTGCGGAGAGGTGGCAGGTTGGCTCAGAAAGTGATTATAGAATATGAAAGTTCTAGCTTGTAGGTTTCTAGACTGAATCCATCAACATTCATTAGCAACCAAATGTACTTTCCATTAGTTTTCTTTGTGGTAGCCTATGTAAAATGAATTAACTTCAGTTTACCCTAGTAGAGGATGTATTCCCTGCATCCATTTCTTTAACTACTTATTTTGTCCCATCCTCACAATAGTGTGCATCTGTGTATTAAGACAGAAGTTCAGGTCCAAGACTGGTTAACCTGGTCCATTTTATGAATATTAAATGCAATAAAATCTTGCAAAGATAGGAAATTATACCTATAATTAGACTTCATGGTGCATTTTCCTTATAGCTCTCATTCTCAGTATGTACTGTGACAGATGTCACTAATCTTTCTGAAATAATAGGTCACTGGGATCAGATGGGATTGATTTTTATTTACACAGAGAATTAAAACAATTGGGTGAGGAATGGTTCATCTCTCCAGGCAAGTTGCCAGGAAGAAGCCTTGCTGCAAATGGCATGCTTTATGAGCTAATCATATCTTGTCAAGATGGGCAGCAAATTACATCTTTGCAAACAATAGTAGAAATTCAGAAGAGTGGGAAATGAATCTGGGTTGATTAGTAAAATCTGACGGGCTAGAGCAGGGGTTTTCAAACTTTTTGGGTCAGTGTACACCCAGCGGCTGGATGCTGCGACCTGCCCCTGCCCCCCCATATCTGGCCTGGTGAGCAGCATCTGAGTGGGATGGCGCATGGTGGCACTCCTTCCCTAGAGCAGCATTTCTCAACTCATAGGTCACAACTCAAGTGGGTCACAAGAATATATGAAAGGGTCATGAACAAACTTTAAAAATGGATCAACAAGCTTTAAAAATGGATTATCCTTTAAAGGAAAAAAACATGGAAACTATGGCTTCTCCCTTGCAGGCTGTTAGAGTTCCAGCCTGCTAGGGGCTGCTTGGGGCCCCCTATGTCCCACACGCCCACCTCCTGTCCTACATACTGGGGGGCTGGGAGTAGGGGGCAATGGGGTTGGGAGTGAGAAGCACTGGGCTGAGACTGGCCATCGATGTTTACAGACGGGTCCAGGTACAAAAAAACTTGAGAACCACTGGGATAGAGGAGAGTGATCCTGAAACCAATCCTGAAGCTCTTGAAAGGGTACCAGAAGCAAACTACAGGCAACTGGAAGACTTCCCACCTCATTTCCATTGGCTGTTGGAAAACTTTGTTTATGAAGTTTTAAAGGAAATTTCTTGACAGAACTGAAGGCTGTTTTTTTCTCATTAATTATATGAAGGGATAGTTGCAGATGACATTGGAAAGTTTAAGAAATTAATCTGTACATAAGGCAGGATTTTACCTCCTTGTGTTGTATGAGGAGACATAACATATTTATTCCTCACCTCCTTATAGCAGTGATGGCAGATAATGTTGGTTTGAGAAGTGTACCGGACTCCCCCAGCATCCCGGCATGCTCTCGGGGCTGAGCGGGGCTCTCCGCTCCACAGCAAGACTAGCCTCTCCTCTCTGCTCCCTGGCTGGAGCTCGGTATAGACTGCAGGCACAGCAGGGTCTGCCTGGCTTCCCCCTGCCCTACCCCCACCCCCTCGCTGCTCAACCAGGGATCCTCCACTCCCTCCCATCTCCCACAGTACAGACCCCAGCATCACGGACCCTAGGCATGTGGTATGCTAGCTAATGCTGAGAAGTGTCTCTAAGAAGAGTTTGATCTAATGGAGAGAGACTGTTGTTTTGCTGATGGGGTGATAAACACTGTTTTATCAGCCTGTGCTGGCTTGCTTGCCTGTCAGTTTGCTGCAGAGAGGCAGATTGAAAAGTTCTGTATCATCAACAGGTGCATGCACTGCAGACTTCCACCTTGCCTTAGTGCTAGCAGGGGGCTGGTAACACTCCTGCTCCTTGAGTAGCCAGGGGGGAAAAGCCTTGGATGGTACAGGCAGACCTACCTAATCAGAAGTCCTGCCAGGGCCTGGCCACGCCCCCCTCAGTTCAGCCCTATGGAAGGGAAGGGAGGGCTGCTCTACCCACCCCCTCCCAGCTTCTAGCCTGAGCCACTGCAGGCATGTTCCTGAATTTCCTCAATCCAGAGAGAATGTCTGTCTCATTGCAAACTGGTTCAGCCTAGCCAGTTTACACTAAGCTGCAAAGATTGAATCAATTCAGGCTCAGACTTTTTGAATGTTTGTCTCTAGCCCAGAAGAACAGCAGCATTTAAGATCCAGAGTAGGTCATTGTGGTCCCCTCTGCCTAGGCAGTTCTGTGAGATCACTTAGGTGCTGTTCTGTAGCACTCCCTGTTCTGTGATTCCTGAGCCCCAGGAAATTGCTCAGCCAGTACTGCTCTGCCTCTGACTGTGGCAATGTCTCTCTTCTAGTTCTGGACCCCCATCCCCTTGTCCTGAAGCCTCTGTGTCCTGACCAGTGGTATTCCTGCTCTCCTAAGTCTTGGATTTCCAAGCAGCAGTGCTTTCCCTAACTAAGCTAAAAAGGGTCCACAGTGCTTGCAAACACCCAGGAGGCAATAAACGTGAGATTACCAGACCCATTCTCATTACTGTCTTAAGCCAGATTTTTGTACCCTCCTGATTATTGTTTCTGTGAGTGATGGCTGTGGCAACTAGATTTCTAGATAATTTAACTTTAAAAGTGACTGTAACAAGCAGCAATCTTTAAAGTGCAGCCAGAGAGCTGCTCATTCTGGCAGGAAACTTCCAATAGAGAATCCCAAATCTCCTCAGTGTTTTTGAGACAGAAGCTGTATGTGCCAGCTCACGTTCAGCATGGCAAAGTACAGACAGCTTGTGCTCAGGGCCTGAAGGCTGTAGCAAAGGGTGGTTCATGCACCCAGTGTCTCAATTCCATGAGGACACATACCCAGTATTGGTTCCCGTTGTGCCTATGGCATCATGAAGAAATCTGTACTGCTTTTCACAGTTGAGGAGCCCAGATACAAAGAGCCCCTTCTGAGTGAGAAAAAAAAATCTGTCTGGTCCTCTGTCCCTTACTAGAATACTGACCACAAAAAAGAAAAGGAACTTACCCGAGAGCTGATAGGACATCTCACTGAAGTCCCTGATGGGAAGAGATGAGAGAGGACAGGACAGGCTGATGATAATGAGCCAGCAGAATACCAGCCTGTGCATTGTTGCTGTTTTAAGTAGTTAGTCTTTGTCGACCCCTATAGTACAGAACTCTTGTCTGACTGGTGCAGTTTCACCTATTATATAGCTGCTCATGACCTCATAAATATCATCATTCCCCCAAACCAAAAAAAAAACATCCAATGAATTTATTGCCTGTGATCCTGAATGGAAACCTCTTTGCATTGATGTAATTTTTCAAGGTTCATAGACAATAAATTTACTGTCGTGTTGCAAGGTGTACAAAGTGGATATTATATCAAACCCAGCACAGTCAAGTTTATAAATCTGGCATTCAAAAAAAAGTAACGTCCAGTTATAAATCACAAGCTAACGAGAGGGTCAGACATTGGTTTGAAATGACCAGGGCAATGAGACAGCTGATTTATGAGCCTTTGCAGGCTTGACGCAGCACATCTGATATGAACTGTGCTTCTTTTTTTCTGTTGTGAAGTGGATGGATGAGTTGTCGTGTTGTATTTGGGGTTCTTGTGCCAGAAGAATGAGAATAGGGGGGATTGAAACTTCTACTCATTTTGTTTGCAAAGAAAAGTTGAGTTGTGTTTAAGATGTTTTTCTTAATATTTTTCCTGTAGCATTTCATTTCTGTTTATTTGTGAAGGCCTCTTCCAACGTTGCCCTAGAGAGTCACCTTGGCAGTGAGTGTGCAACTTTCATCTTTTACAGTTCAGTGGAGACTAACTCAATACGTATAAACACATTTGGGTCCATGTTAAATGCAGGTCCCTCGCTGACCTGTAAGCAGGCCTGGCCCTTTCCACTCTCATTTCTCCCATTTCCCTCATCAGAAGGAGCTTGCTAGTCCATGTATGAGGTCATGGGCTAAGTTAACTTTCCTTTTCTTTTTTTAAAGCTTAGATGGTGGTGACTATGCATAACAAGCCTCCTCATAACTTTATTCTGTGGCTTCCACCATCCATCATTTCTCCTTGCAGTCACACCTGTCATATCCATCCTAAATTGTGAACTCCTCTGGGAAGGGATAAGTCCTTGTTGCCTCTGTAAAGCACCAGGCACATTCATATACAAGTTTTCAATCATAAATTGACATGTGTTTTTGGTGCATATGGCTTGTTTTAGATGATCTTGAGGACACACGTTCTATAGCCTTTTGTGATTCAGTCAGCCTCTCATAGTTGTTAGGGGATGGAAGGGACCTTACAGATAATTGGGTCCAGCCCCCCTGCACATAGGCAGGAAAGACTGCTGGGGTCAGATGACCCCAGAAAGATGGGCATCAAGACACTTTTTGAAGATCACCAGGGTGGGTGACTGTACCACCTCTGGGGGCATCCTGTTCCAAACACTTGGCATTCGACTTGTAAATAAGTTTTTCCTTATGTGTAGTCTGAAGCAATCTTCAGTCAGTTTGTGCCCATTATTTCTTGTCCTCCCCTGGGGGGCCTTAGTGAATAGATGCTCCTCCAGGCCATGATGTACGCCCCTGATATACTTATAGGCTGCCACCGAGTCCCCTCTGAGTCTTCTTTTCAGTCTCCAGACTGAACAGTCCCAAGTCTTTCAGCCTCTGCCCATATGACCAGGTCTCTAGACCTCTAATCATGCACGTGGCCCTCCTTTGGACTCTCTCAGGCTCCCTTCACTTTAAACCAGGGGTGGGCAATTATTTCAGGCCAGAGGGCTTCTTACCAAGTTTTGGCAAACCATCAAGGGCTGCATGGATAGCCCTGCCCCTTGACAGGTGCCCCGTCCCCTGGTCACAATCTTGAGACTGGAAGTCCCAGCCCCTGACCTTTTCCACCCTCCCTTTGGCCCACCAGAAGTACTCCTTTCAGCAAGGGTTTGTCATCTCCGAACCAGAAAAATACCAAATCATATTCTAAAAATCAAACATTTATTACAACATTCATTAATTTGCTTAAAAAAAAATTTGTGTCTTGATTTACATGTGTTTGTTGAGTGTACATAGAGGGGATTGCACAATAACTTAAAATGAAGACTTACCCTTGTATATTGGGGGAGGGTGGGTAGAGGTTTGTGGAGTGTGGGCGTCTGTGTGGGGTTTGTGGGGGTAATGAATAGGTGTGTGTGGGGGGGTGGATATAGGGTTTGTGGGGGGCTGTGTGTGCAGGGGAAGGGTGGCTGGGGAAGGTTGTGGCATGTGTGGAGGGGGAGGTTTTGCCCACAGCCCACTGTGGCAGGCAGAGCCCCCCCCACCAGCACTCCTTCAAGACTGGGCTCTGTGCTTCTGCCACTGGGGCACCGGTGTAACCCTGTGCTTCCGCTCACAGACAGTTCCTTCTCTATCTGCCACTGCTGCCCTTCTGCCGCTTCTCCGTCCTTACCCTGCTTGCCGCTCTGGCACCATGTCCCAACTACATGACCAAGACCATGGGACACAGCAGGACTCAGAGCTGGACTGGACCGGCCAGCACTACATGGGGCCAGCTATGAACTGCAGAGGCTGGGTCAGATGCTGCTGTGTCCGGCAGCCCAACACTGCAGCTGGGAACCATGTGGTGCTGGAGTGACCGGTGGGGGGTGGAGGGGAGTGGTGGCAGTGGCAGGGAAATAGCTGCAACATGGGGGGATGAGTGGGAGTGAGTGGGGAGCCAGAGCTCAGCAACAGGTGGGGCAGCGTTGGCAGGGTCCAGAGTGGGCTGTGGGAGTGCGGGGCACAGGCAGGCAGGGGCTCTGGAGCTGGGCCAGGCTGTGCCAGCAGGGAGAGGGGCTAGCTGGCCTAGCTCCAGAGCCCCTGCCGGCTTGGGCCCCATGCTTCTACCACCCCACTCTGGGTCCCTGCTGGCCCTGGCCCCAGTGCACTGGCACAGGCCGCATGCAGCCGCCCAGCTGTTGCTGCACTCCACGCTCCCTCTCGCTGCCCCTTCCCCCACACCTGCTTCTGCTTTCCTGCCCATGGCTACTGCTGCTCCAGCACTATGTGGTTCCTGACTACAGCATCAGAACTGCAGCAGCCAGCCCAACCCTGAGGACTGGCGTGATCATCCGTGGTCCTCCCCTGCCTCCCCTCCTCCTGCTTCTTATCTGATTTTCCCTCTGGCACAGGAAGACAGGAACAGCCCCAGGGGCCCAGGCCAGAACCCTCTCCTTCAAATGGGGCTTCTGGCTGTAGGGGCGGGGAAGCGGGGGGGCAGGGCCTTGCTTCTGCTGCCGCTTGATCCTGCCAGTGGCTTCCCCTGGGTGCTGTTGCCCCTGGCTCCTGTCATCTTTGACAGGCAGCCAGAGACAGATAAATATTACTTCTCTAAATTTTCTAGGGTCCCTGCAGGCCAGATGCGGCCTGCAGGCTGCATTTGGCCACCCCTGCTCTAAAACTTAGTTTTCCTGTCTTTAAATACAGTGCAAAAAGCAAGTGATAGTTGACCAATTACTACTAGATTAGGTGTTTCCCAATTTCAATTTACCATTTTTAGTTGTTTGGTAATTGCACATATAGTGAATTAAGTGCTTCTCTGTTTTCCCTTTTTTTATTAGTGTTTCATGTTAAGGTTTTTCTTTGATACTGTAAATTCTGTAATTTCCAGAACTATCTGAAAATGAGCAAAGACACAAGGATATGACACAAGGATGACAGCCACAGGCATAGTGCAAAATACATATGTGTATGTAAGCACATATGCCAAGGGGCCATATATTGACTTGAAAAATATTTGCTGTAGGTGTCTGAAACATGCCATCTGTGCATCTCTCTCCTGGTTCCTGCTTAGGTATGCAAGTGACATCAGAAAAGTGTTCTACGAAATGGGAATTAATAAGTTCTTGTTAGACCCTTTACCACTAGAGATGGTATATGGCAAAAAGAGTTTTCCCTCTGTCTGTGACTCATGTACCTCCTCATTCTGAGATTGCAGGCAGTAATTAGGTCTGATCTTGATACATGACTTCCCTGTTTAAGTTGATGCTGGGTGCTTGATATAAGCACTTCTCCTTCAATGAACTCTCAATGACAATGGCATCATCAACATTCCCTCAGAATGTCCTGCAAAGAAAGCTAATAAAAGAGGCTCTCTAATGAGCAGCTTGTGTCCTTTGTCTTTCCAAGAGGAAGAGCACAGCCTCTTACAGCAATCATAAAGTGCGTCATGAAGAAGTTGGGCATCTTGCCACAGCTTATTGCCTTCTTTTGCATTTGTCACCTAGAAACTCTCCTCTGTTGGAATGTCAAAGACATTTTCATCAGGAACAAGGCACACGTCATCAGGCAAAGCAAAGAAGCGACTCATCCTGAATAAGGGTGCAAAAACCAAATTTGTGAATGAAAATTAGAGGATGGTTTTTAAGAGACTTTTAAAACTTGTCCAAAACTATGATTCTGAAATCAGCCCTTAATAAATTGCTTGAGCTTATTTCACTTACACTACATCAGTGTGAGACGATAGCACAATGGGAGTTTGAGTAGATAACTTTTCTTGGGGAATAAAGAAGCTGGACTGGCCATATTATCATACTCTATTAATAACAGTATCAACCGAGAGAAACATTTATAAATGAGTGCTCAGCCTGTACTGGTGACTAGGATGGCTCATGTGATGCCTGGGGCCTCACGTGTTGTATGGCCTGTCGAGTGCATAGCCCTGCCCCTCAACTCGCCTGCCACAACTTTGATGTTAAACTATCAAGAGAGGGGGTTCAGTGGAGGTCTTCCTGGGAGGGCCTCCCGACAAACGGCAGTACTCACGATTGTTTGGTGTGATGTTCCATGGGGCTCCACCTCCCCTACACCCCGTCCACTCACCAAGCGGATGTGTGTTCAGAGAGTGGGGATTTCGGCCCCATGGGGTTTCCTGCAGCTTGCTTTGGGTGGAGTCCCCTGTCATTTTGGACGCAGATGGCTCTCCTGCCTCTGGCCTCGAAGCACAGCCTGCCTTCTCTGGGCTCTTTGCTTTCCCCTTTTCCTTTTTTTTTTTTTTTTTTTTTTTTTT
>NW_017729014.1:71046-73931 GCF_001723915.1 Gavialis gangeticus | reverse complement strand
TTTTTTTTTTTTTTTTTAGAAGTAATACTCCCTTGGGGAGGAGAGGGCTGTGGAGATGTCTCCTTGACCCCAGCCTCCTCCAGGGGGCTCAAATGCCTCCTCTGCCCTGTTTTCTACAGGGAGCTCAGATGCTTCCCTTAGCTTGCCTTCTGCGGGGACCTGGAAGGCTTCCCCTGCTCTGCCTCCTGGAGGGGGCTCAGAATTTTCCCCTGTGTGGTGTGAGGGAGCCACACAGGCTGTGCCACTCCTCTTCCACGCTGGAGCCTCAGCAGCTCTAGCATGCTGCCCACCAGCGCTCTCCCTCTCCGGCTCCCTCCCCGCCCTGGTTCTGGCGCAGCTTTTAAACTTTCCCACAGCAGCCGATGTGGCCGCCGTGATTGGTCCAGCTGTTCCCTGCACAGGAAACAACTGATTAAACAGCCGGTCTAACGCCGGCTCACGCAGCTGCAGCCACAGTCCCGGCTCCTGTGCTGGCAGCCTGGCAGGGGGTAAGTCACCCCTGCCGGTGGTCTGTTTCCGGTGTTTGGGGCCCATGGGGAGTACCCTCTCTCCTTCAGGAGCCTGTGGTGGTACCTCGCTGCCACAGCTCGTAATCTATCATTTATTAATAGTGACAAGGAAATTGCAGAAATGATAGAAAGTCCAAGATTGATGATCCATTATGGAAATTATTTTGCTCCTCTTCCAAAACACCTTGTAATCCCTTCAGTTAAATACAGACAGTCAAAAAACCCGAGGCTGAATTGATTCAATCTTTGGAGGTTAGTCTAAGCTGTGTAGATTGAACCAATAAGCAAGTGAAGAGACATTCAATTTGATTCTGGAAATTCAGCCACATGCCTGCAGTGGCTCAGGCCAGAAGCCAGGGAGTGCTAGAGCATGCCTCCTTGCTCAGCTGGAGCAGACAGCTTGGGCCAAAGCTAGCCCACCTACCCTGTGAGGGGGGTGTGTGTGACAAAGGGGCTGACTCGTGGTCAGTCACCATACTGGCCACCCCTCTGTCTAGGGCAGTCTCCCCTGTCTTACCTGCCACAACTTGTTAGAATAAACCTGATGTAATAAGTGGGAGGCTGCCCATTTTAATGCCCTGATGCCAAGGGGTTTACATGCCACTCCAACCTTCCCTTACTGTGCCCCATGCCCTGCAGATGACATCCACAGTGCCTTACCATGACCTGTTCTCCAGGGTCTCACCTGGTTTCACTCCCCCCTGGAGTTTGCTATTACTGTGTTGCCACACTATGCACCAGATTACCCACTATGACTTCCCTGGCCCCTTATGGGCCGCTCTCAGCCTTTGGCTCTGCTTGCCCAGGTATCCTCAGTTGTGCACTGCATGGTCTCAGTGACTGAGTAATCAGTCTAAACCTATAACTGTACAGAAGTTTCATGCACACACAGCAGTCTAAAAGTTGCAGAACCTGGTTTAAGATAAACCTGGATCTATGTAGTTAGTATCAAACTTAAATAATTTAGGTCAAACTGGTGCATGGAATTTCTATACACTTTTCCTGCACAGCCTGGGGCTGGGAAAACTCAGCCACTGGCCCCAGCCTCAGGGCTGCTCTCCCCACTCCCCACACTGGTCTATTTTTTGTCTCCCCCCTTGACTAGCTAACCCTCTCAAACTCCCACCTGCAAGCTTTTATCAGTGTTCGCCGCTGCCAGAGCCCCAGTGGGGGAAGGGACTGGAGGGATGGGGGTGTAGGTTTGCTGGGGGGAGGGGCCTACCCCTCATGGGTTGTGCCTGCCCCCACTATCCCACCTTCTGGTCATGCCTGCTCCCCTAACCCACCTGTAGCAGGGCACTGAGGTGCCTGCTACTTGTGGAGTAGTAATGAAGAGGTACAGGTGCAGGTTGCTATGACAGCTGGTGGGCGTCAGCTTACTGGAAGGGGCAGGGTTTGGCTCCTATATAACTCCCAGGCTGAGGCCAGGCAGGCAGTTCCCTGCCAGCGGCCATGGGGGAAGGAGCTCTCCCAGAGCAAGCAGAGGGGAGAGGCCAAACTGCAGGTACAGCTCCGAGATTGGGGGAAGGATAGAGCACCCGTGATGCAGCAGGAATAATGTTATAGCTGAGCAGCTTGAATTTATGTTACAGCCCAGGGGCTTGTGTTTTATTTCTTGTTGTATAAAATACTGGAGGTTTGGGAGAGGCTATTAGGGGTTGGAGGAGGCCTCACAGGGGCCCTTCAGCAGTGTGGGAACCCCAGCCCCGGAGGGGGGGCAGCGAGAAGCCCCGGAGAGGGGGTGCAAACCCCAGCACCAGCAAAGCACGATCTTAAAAGCCGGGAAGCTCTGGTGCGCCTGTGGTGCAGCTTTATTTTGGTATTTTTTTGTGGCCTGGGAGGCTGCAGGCTTGGGGTCGTCCCCTGGTTTTGGGCTTGTGGCCCTCTGGCTGTGGGGTTGGCGCCTGGGCCTCTGGACCAGGCTCCAGATTGGAGCAGCAAAAGGCCTTAAGACCATGGAAAAGGCTAGAGCCTCGGAGTCAAACCCTGTTTAGTGGGTTTAGATGGGGAGGCCTAGCTAGAAAAAATCAGGGGTCAGTCCCACATAGGGAAAGGCCCCAACATACCCAATACAATAGGCAGCCTCCTGTTCGCAAGAACATCATCCTAATTTCCATCAAGTCATGGCAGATGAATGTAGGGCAGGACATAAGAACCCCAAAGAAGGATCCAAGGGCACCCCATGCAAGGCGCGGAGGACTAGGAAGATGGCGTTGGGAAGGGCGACCTGTGGGTTGTGCCTTTTCCCCCCAACCCTTGCAGGTCATGTTTGCCTCTTCTATTCTACCCACAGGATGTGCTTTCCCTCCCAACACCACCCACAGGTCACATGTGATCCCCCCACCCCTCACCAGCTGTCCCAACTCAGAACAATCT
>NW_017729014.1:64692-66046 GCF_001723915.1 Gavialis gangeticus | reverse complement strand
CCACCCCTCACAGGTCATGCCTGCCCAGCCCCCACTGGTTGCGCCTCCCCAGAGGCAGATTAAGAGTTTTTGGCAAGTGAAACTCAGTGGCATTTGAACCCCAAGCCTCTGGGCTTGGGTCTGCATGTAGGATACCTGCCAACGGATTTGGAAGCATCTGAAGTCCCAGGCAGAGGTGGAGGATACTTGCCGGTTATGGTTCTTGGGTGACTCATGGATTTGGAATTGATTTAGCTGATTTGACTTGGGACATGAAAAATATTCCATAAAAACAAATACATAAAAATCTGGGGAAAGCGTAGACTTCCAGAAGCCCCCAATTAGTAGAGGCTCCTGGACCTGGCCCCACTGGCCCATGCATTAAGTTGCCTGTGCACTTCCCCCATTTCCTGGCATACCCCCAATCCCCTCCAGCCTGCTGAACCCCCAACTCCCCCACTAACCTCCCTGTCCTGACTTACCTGATATTGGGCAGCCATTTTGAATCAATTTAACCTTCCCTAACATCCCCAGATGTCTGTACTTTGCCCTGTTGTGTTCCAGATTTAAATCAGTTTCTGATCACTTTTATATTGGTTTATGTATAACTTCTGTCCTCAGCTTAGATGAAGGATGCTCCATGTAACTGCAAATTATGTTGCCAGATGAGTATCTGTTTGGGATGGTTTAGGAATTGCATTGTGCATCTGTGTAGCGGTTAGATTAGATCAGTGGTTCTTACCCTTTATGACCTTAAGGGACTCCTTAGAAAATGCTAGCTCTCAGCTTTTGTTCATTTTTTTTTTTTTACTACAAAAAAAAAATTTGAACAATTCTAGCCAGGTCTAGCCACTCATTAAGGTTCCTGACGTGCGTACAGGACCTACACCTCATGCAGGAGGTACTCGTCCCCACTAGGGAAACACCATACTGGATCTGGTGTTAGCCTCCCTTGTACTAGCACATCCCCCACCATGTTGTCCCCAGAGGCTAGGGGACAGTGATCATGAAATGATCCAGTTTGCTATTCAGAGGAAGGTGGGGAGGGTAACTAGCACAGCGCAAATGCTTGACTTTAGGAAAGCCAACTTTGATGTACTCAAGGCAGTAGTCAGGGAGGCACTCGGAGCCCAGGGTGTAGCTAGTATGGGGGTCCAGGAAAGGTGGTCCTTCCTCAAGGAGGCTATCCTTGGGGTGCAGCAGGATGTAATTCCTCTGCGCAGGAAGGCGGGAAAAGGGTCCAAGAAACCTTCATGGCTGAGCGCAGATATCCAGGCTGGCCCGAGGGCAAAGAAAAAAGCGTACTGGTGGTGGAAGCAGGGGGCAGGGACAAAGGAGGAGTATACCTCCTTGACCCGAGCTTGTAGGGATTTGG
>NW_017729014.1:59890-64619 GCF_001723915.1 Gavialis gangeticus | reverse complement strand
TTGGAGTCACCAGGAACAATGGCCACAAGCTGAGGGAGGATAGGTTTAGGTTAGATATTAGGAAGAACTACTTCACTGTAAGGGTGGCCAGAGCCTGGAATGGGCTTCCCAGAGAGGTGGTGCTCTCACCTTCCCTGGAAATCTTCAAGAGGAGACTGGATAGGCACCTGGCTGGGGTCTTATGACCCGTCCCACCCCCAGAGCTCATTCCTGCCCATGGCAGGGGGTCGGACTCAATAATCTGTCTAGGTCCCTTTCGACTCATTGATTCTATAATTCTTCTGTTGCAAGAACTCAGGCCACAACAGGGCCAAAATGTTTTTGACAGCATAGATTCCTATTTGAAAGTTCTGAGTTTATCTTGTGAATCATGTAGGTGTTTGTGTAACTTACAGTGCTAATATTATGCAACACCCTTAAAAGGATCTTATGACACCCAGATTGAGAATCAAGGGACTACATGGTTCTTGGGGTCTCTTGCAATCCAACAATTCTATGTATTAATTTAGCTCAATATCCCTAAAGTTGCTGCTAGCAGAAGCTGCAGAGAAAAATCACGTAAAACCGTATGGTTTTGCAGTTCTGTCTCAGAGAGGTGCGGAGGGGTTCTTTCCAATCCTAGGCAATGAGCGATTTTTTTCATGTCTACACAGAGGCAAAAGTATAACCTGCTTCTTACGCAGGCAGCGTAGCCACAGAGGATGAGCTCATCACTTGTGTAAATGTCTAGTCCTTTCTTGAATCTCTTAAATGTACTTCTCAGTATTTTGTTTTAGGGAATTCCCAGAATGTTTTGCATGCACATATGAATTGGTTTGTATGTATGTGAAAAGTGAGGGCAAGAGGGTGAGTGTGTGTTTTAGTATGATTTACTCTTATGTCCCTGCCTAGCATTTTGTTTGTATTTTAGGCAGTCTGTGCATGCTGAGACAATGTTGGTGCTCATTGGCTGTTTGGCACAACACCTGGTGTTACACCTAAGATGGAACTCCTCTCTGTCTGGATATTGGCTCAGTCTCACAACAGATAAGGAATTGCATTCATTTTGTGTATTTGTGGCCTGATGTAGGTCATTGCCCAAGGTCACCCCCACATCTTCAGGGGAGCTGCAATCAAGGTGCTGAAAATGGGTTGTTAGGAAACCTAGGGAATCAAACAAAAAACCCCAAGGATAACATGGATGCTTCCTGGGGACTTCCCTTTCTCTAAGCTGCTCGTTTCATCTGTTGCATAAGCGGTAGGCCTGTACGAATAGGGAAGTATTCTATTCAGATTCAGATCTGGCCAGTTCAGAGGACAGTGATTCAATTCAGAGAGTCAGATCACTGTCCCAAATTGATTTGGCCGAATCGGCTTCAGAAATCTGGTGCTGATTCAGAGAGATTCGGCAATTAAGTCGTACACTATAATGGGGAATCACTGAAATACCTGTAACGTTGTCATTTTTTGGCTGATTTGGAGAAAAATTGCAGGCATGGTAGCCCCTTCTGAGGGCATAAAGTCTGCCAAGTTTCAAGGAGATAGATGCAAGGGTTTTGGGGAAACTGCACCTCAGGCTACTTACAAGCAAAAATCATGACATGTGTGACTTTGTGTGTGTGTTAAGGCATGCCCTCACTGGCGCTGGGACCTCTACATGACACGGTAGCATGCTCCAGTGAACGTTCCTCCTCCCTTACATATACATCCCAGTCCACCACTTCAAATAACAACAGGTAAGCACTGCAGCACAGTAGCACTAGCATCTCAGGCAGCCAAACTGTTACAGAGCCTTTCTTTCCTTTCCTGGAGGTGCTTCTTCTCTAGCAACTGCCAGACAACTGTCCCTGCCAGCCTGAGCCCTGGGGCTTAGATATGCCGAGGGCCCTGCCTCCTTCCGGTCAGGTCCCTCTGACCGAGGACAAGTGCTAGGGGAGTTGGTCTAAGGACATTGCACTGGCAGACAAGGTTCTTTGGGTCAATCTGGTATCTTTTAGTAGACCAACTGAATAGTTGGAAAAATATACCTTAGAAATCTTTTGGGTTGAAAAACCCTTCGTCAGGCTGAGGAAGCACTTGCAGTTGGTGTGTGCGCACTTCCTGGATGGAAGGAATAGTAAAGAAGCCAGAGGCTAGCATGCAATGCAGGCAAGAAAGCTAGTCAGTGAAAATGGAAATGGGGGAGTCGGGGTGAGAGCACGGGAGCTGGCATGGGACATGTTCTTCCCCTGCTGGCTGGTGATGCAGTGAGTGCCCCCTCCAGCTCAGAGCAGAGCATTACCTGGTTTTAAAAAAACCCAAACAGAAATGGGTGCAGATGGCACTCAGGGTGGCATTCAATCCATCTGCCGGTGGAGCCTGGGGAACCCCAGCAGTGGGAGGTTCACCTTGAGGGACACCAGCCGCTCCACCAAACCAGAATCCAAGCAGGTGCAGTGGGGTGTCACAAAATCCCCAGCAATGCTGAACATCCTCTTGCTTGGAACACTGGTCAGTGGACAGGACAGATGTTCCCAGGCTACCATGGCCAGACCCTGCCACATCTGGCTGTGGGTTGCCCAATAAGCCAAGGGGTTGCAGTCCAGCAGCTCCACATCCTCAATGAGATAGATAGCCACTGAAGCTTTGGTGCTACCTGCCCAAAGCTGAGGTCTGCTGCATCTGGACCCCAATGTTGAAGACATGCCCTTGGCCCACATTGGCAGCAGCTGGCGTGGAGGAAAGTGGCTGGTGCTGGGAGTGCTGGCACAGGAGAGTGGATCCCCCTCTTCCACGTCCCCTTGCCTCTGCCTTTCTGCCTCCCTGGCTCTGTTGACCAGCACTTGTGTCCAGTAATCGAGGGTGTTGCCAGTGCACATGCTTCTCTTCACCCTTGGGTCAGACATGCCCACCAGCATGTGGACTGTACTGGACCACAAAGGATCCAGCTGTTTCCTGATGCCTTCCTTCAGCCACCTCACCAGAGCCTGCATGCCTGGTGACAGCAGCTTGCCCCAGCCAGGAGCATTGATCCCCTGGGATGTCTCCATTTGGTTCTCAAGTTCCTTCACTATGGGAATCACCTGGCTAAGGAGGGCATCGCCAGCACTGAGGGCCTCAGTGGCCTCGAGGAATGGCTTGAGGACCACCAAGATCTGCGAGATGGTATTGCACTCTGCTTTGTTAAGGGGGCTGCTGATCCCAATCTCCCCAGCAAGGCCATCTCATGGATGGCCTTTTGTTGTTTCACCAGCCTTCCCACCATCAGGTATGTGGAATTCCACTGAGTCTTCACATCCTGCATGATTTTGTGTGGCAGGATGCCCAGCTCTGCCTGTTTCTCCTGCAGGGTCTTGCCACCCTTAATGCTGTGGTGGAAGTAGCCCGCCACCTTTCTGCATTTTGAAATCAGCTGGATGGTAGTGGGTGCCATCACTTGCATCCCTGTCCCCCTCCAAGACATCCCTGACTATGAGGTAGAACTTATGTGCCACACAGCAGTGACCATGAACCCACAGGTGAGCTTGCCCTGCCCAATGAGCCACCCCTGCACCATGCGATTCATGGCCCCCATGATCTCCCTTGCCGTGCGGAACTCATCTATCACCTCAGCTTGAAGGAGAGCACACCAACATCCTGACTGATCACACTAGTGCCCTGTGAGGGACAGGTAGGCTTGATCTCCACCCCAGCTGCTCCAGATGTCCAAGGTGAAGTGCAAGGCTACCTTGCCTGCCTGGCACAGCTTCTCCCTTGACTGGATAGGCATCTGGCTCAGATTATCTAACCCCAGCACTCTTTCCTGCCTAGACAGGGGGTCAGATTCGATGATCTGTTGAGGTCCCTTTCAACCCTAGCATTTATGAATCTATAAGTACTCCCTGCATGCCTCATACAGGGAGGGCATCACTGTCCTGCTAAAGGTGGTGCATGCAGGCACTTGGTAGGATGGGGCCAGGAGCACCATGAGTCACCTGAACCCTGGCTGCTCAACTAAGGAGAAGGGCTGGTCATCCACAGCAAGCATCTCTCCAATGCTCTGGGTGACCTTGCTCACCTTCAGAACGTGCCCCACCTTTGTCTACAGCTGTCCCTCACCGCTCCAGGGTGGCTGGCCTCTGCTTTGTGGGGACGGGGGCTTTGGAGTGACAGGGGGACTTCCCTTTGGGCATGCTCCCACTGGTGCCAGGCTAAGGAGGAGCAAGGGCAAGGGGGTTCTGCCTCCTGAGATGCAGCAGCATCGCCGTGGTGGTGAAGTGTTTCACCTCCTTGCCCTGGCTGATCTGCCTTCAGCAGTTCTGGCAGATAGCATACTTGGGATCATCTGCCACCTCAGAATGATCCCACACTACACAACTCCCCTGTTTCTGGGTTGAGGGTGGGGCTCCTGCCTTATCCCCCTCCTCAGCAAGCAGAGGCACAACAACAGGGGAAGCTGAGCCACCTGTCCCCACAACCTCCGCTGAGGTGCCTTCTGGAGAAGGAGACCTTGGTCTAGGGGAACTCTGAGGGGTGTACAGCACAAGCTCAAATTCCCTCTCAGTCCCCAGAATTTCTTTTGCTAGTGTCCTCAGGTCCCCTGGTTCCAGATCCAGCTTCTCCTCTGGCACTGGGAGGCTCATGCTCGGAGATGGAATTGGGGTGGAGGAGACTGTCATTCTGCTGCTGGTGGCTATTTCTGGTGTTAGGGGAGGTGGTGCAGGTGCAGGGACAGGTACTGCTCCCACCTCCTTGCTCCCACTGGCAGCAGAAAACTCATGGCTGCCAGGAA
>NW_017729014.1:51983-54890 GCF_001723915.1 Gavialis gangeticus | reverse complement strand
CCCAGAAAGAGGATGTGTCTGTGTTTGGGGGGCAGGGGAACTTGCAGCTCTAGCTCTCCCTCTACCCCCTGTAGCCCCTCTCCCACCCCTGCCAGCAGATCTGGTACCTGCCTTTCCAACATGCCTCATATTAACCTTTCCTGTGCTGGAAAATGTGTGTGTGTGCGCGTGCGCACGCATGCGCGCGTGTGTGCAGCTGTAATATCTCTTCTTCTTCTGTCTTACTTCTTCTTCTGTGTTGTGTTTACTGTAATGTGTGTAACTAAAATAATATCTCCTCTTCTTCTCTGATGTATGACTGTCTGACTTCTTCTGTGTTGTGTTTTAATAACATCTCTTCTTCTACGATGTATGTATCTGACTTCTTCTGTGTTGTGTTTAGTTGGTGTGTGTGTAACTAAAATAATATTTCTTCTTCTATGGTGTATGGCTCTGTCTGACTTCTTCCGTGTTGTGTGTACTGCATGTGTGTGTGTGTAATTAAAATAATATCTCTTCGTCTTCTTCTATGATGTATGTGTTTGACTTCTGTGTTGTGTTTAGTCTGTAAATGTATGTAACTATATAATATCTCTTCTTCTCTGTGTAAATGTATGCACTTTCCTGCACAGTGATGGATCACGCTGCCAGGGAAAACACAGCTTTCTTTTTAAAAGTGTGTGTGTGGGGGGGCAGAAACAAAACAAGAACAAATAAAAGGGTTTTTTTGGGAAGAATAAGTTGAAAGAAATGGTTGGATAGGGATAAGTAGAGGCATTCTAGTTAGTAAGCTGTATCCAATCCTTTCCAAGAAGAGAAACTAGAAGGAGACTGATTAGGTAGGAATCCAAGCCAGTCCAGTACCTTTCAGAAGCTGTTCCTCAGGCAGAAACAGCTCACAAAAGGGACAGATAGGCTGCAGACAGAGGCTTGTATGCTGTTTCTACATCCCTCCCCCCACAGCACTGTGATTAGAAGGGGACTCAGGGAAAGATCACAGTCACTGACCAGCTACAGATGTCAGTCTTTCCCCCTCTGCTCCGAATTGATTCAGAGGGGTATTTTTTCCTCCTAATTCAATTCAGATTTGGTGATTCAGCCTCCAAATCAGGCTGAATCTTCTCTGAATTGAATCGGTGACTGAAGCTTTGCATACCCCTAATAAGCAGGTACTGTAATGTGGCACACATGCTGTGTGCTGTACACCCAAGAGCAGCTTGGTGCATGTTTGGTTGCACACAGCAGCCATAATACTCTTCCTGAATCCTGCACCACAGTTATTTAAGTTGTAATGCATGAAGCTAAGTTCCCCTCCCCAGTGCTGTGTTGAAAGGCTTTACTGTGTGCAGCACAAGCAGCTGAGGCTGGACCTCTGACAACAGGTCCTGAACCTCTTTGCAGATGTTTTATTTCGCTGATCATGGTCGCTAGGATTCAGGTTTGTATCCAATTGCAGCTGCCTGAACATGGCTACTTTGTAGTGTTGCTCCTGCCCTGTTTAAGGAAACTCCCTCTGAGTGATCCCTGCTGAGATGGTGCACAGTGCTCGGGCTTTATTTTTCCCACATGAAGCATGATGAACTGGCCCTTGCTCCCCTTGTTCATTCAGCATCGGAGGATTAACAACCAGAACTTGCATATGGTTCAACATGAAGGACTGCAAGTCTGGCATGACTTGTGCCTGGAAACGTTACACAGCAGCAGCATGTGGGATGCAGGGTCCATGTTACCAAGCATCTGCTGGAGGGTAGAGACCAGGGCCCAGTCTCTAGACTTTGAACAAAGCCATTTTGGTCTTGTGGAAATGAGACTTGTTCCACCCAAAGTTTTGTGGAGTTGGCTTCAAAACCGTAATTCATCTTTTATAAGTACAATGGATGCCATGTGTAGAAGGAGTGAGTAAGGAGGGAAGCCTGATCACAGTAAAGAAAGGAATGCTCCCACTTTGTCCAAGCATCCCATAGTCTGCTTTTACTCAGGCTAGTCATGGTCATGTTGCATAAATTGCTGATTTTTATCCCCTGGAGGCCAGTCCAATTCACCTCTAGAAGAGAGTCACACTTTCAGGCTGGATCCAACTCTATTTTATTGCTTGCAAGCAGGCCGACAGAGGAGCTTGTTGCTCAGATCAGTGTCGACCCTAAACAAAGAGCGCACGTGGCTTTTATTGAGCTAGCATTCTTTTCAGTTGAGGTGTTACATTTTAATTGGTCATTTCAAACCAAAACCTGAGCAACCTATAAGGCATACGTAGTGGGCCATCCTGTACCATGTGGGTGGAAAGTTACAGAATGCAGGGGTTAATACTAAAACAAGGAACAAAGAAACATAGAGAAAAGTATCTATTTTCGCTACAGTCAGATCTGAAAGCAGCAGTGATGTTCAGGAGTATTACAGATAACTGAGGAAAATATCTTGCCTTACAGCTTGATGTCTCCAGAGTATAAAAGGAGGGCCATATTTAAGGATTTTCCTTACAGTGCTATTATGTCTTATCACATGCTTCATGGAATGATTGCTTTTTTTTTTTTTTACTGAAACACATTTCTGTAGCAGGCTCATCACTTCAGTGTCTAGGCATAAGAGTTTAGAGCTCCCTTTTCAATACTGTTTCTTCAGATAGCATGGTTAGGGACTGGGCACCCTGTCCACGCTAACAGGATTAAGGGAATAATGTTTGTCTGACATTAAGAATAGTATGAATCTGTAGACCGAATCAACCCTCCCTCCCTCCCTCCCTCCCTCTCTTTCTCAGATTTGGGCACAGGCTGTTAGCAGAGAGGGCTGCTGTTGATGGCTGGTTTTTCTCTCCATTTTTGATTTTGTGGAGGGTGCTGGATTTCCTCCCATTTGCACTGGCGGGGGTACATTTCTAACATGTGACTACAGAGCCTGGAGCCATGGGAAGGCATGTTGTGAGTTGTATAA
>NW_017729014.1:33242-51797 GCF_001723915.1 Gavialis gangeticus | reverse complement strand
TTTCCTCCCATTTGCACTGGCGGGGTTACATTTCTAACATGTGACTACAGAGTCTGGAGCCATGGCAAGGCATGTTGTGAGTTGTATAAGTTCAAATAAGTAAACTCTTCAGTCTATCTCTGGTCTATCTCTGGTCTGTTCCTTAGCAGTGGTTCTTGGGACGTTCTAGGGTGTGATAATGGTGCCTTGGCCCCAGCAGGTGGCACCCAGCAACCTCCAGAACCAGCCCTGAGCCTGCAGAAGCCCCACTCTTGCCTCAGTTGCTGCAGGTTTTGAATCTGGAAACAAGAGGCCACAAACAAGCTCCCAGCTCAGACACTTCAAACACTGGTTGAGTCAAATAGGATTATAGAGCTCTTAATCTGAAATAAACATGCCCACACAGTTGCTCAGGTACAGATGAAGTCAGGTATCCACAGGAAGCAGCTCATCAGATAAAGTGCCTGTAGCTTTAGCCAGTGCCTGAAACTGCAGAAAGATGGAAAGCCCCTGTCTCCTTCACCCTACCCATGTTCCTCCCTCACTTCTTGGAGAAGCAAGGTCCTGCTTCTCCTTTTTTCCTAGTGCTTTCCTGAGAGACTTGCATTGGTGTGGGGGAACCTTCTTCACAGGAGTTGCCTCCCTGGATCCAGCTCAGAACCCTATCTCTGATAGCAGCCAGGACCAAGTGCTTCAGAGGACAGTAATATATTGGCTCTTCTGACCTTGCAGCCTATGAATCTCTGAGCCATTATCTCACTTTGTGCTCTGCCAAGAACGGGGCAAGATTACAGCTCTGTTATAGCTATTGGTCCTGTATTCACGTAAGGAAGCACAAGTATTTGGTAATGTCTGTAAGATTCATAGATGCTAGACTTGGAAGGGACCTCAACAGAACATCGAGTCTGACCCCCTGCCTAGGCAGGAAAGGGTGCTGGGGTCAGATGACCCCAGCCAGATGCCTATCCAGCCTTCTTTTAAAGACCCCCAAAGTAGGGGAGAGCACCACCTCCCTTGAAAGCCTATTCCAATTTTTGGCCACCCTTATTGTGAAGAAATTTTTCTTGATATATAGCCTAAATCTAGTCTGTCAGTTTGTGACCATTGTTCCTTGTTATCCCAAGAGGTGCCCTGGTGAACAGAGCATCTCTGATCCCTTGCTATGTTCCCCTGATGTATTTGTAGGTGGCCACAAGATCACCTCTCAGCCTTCTCTTGCAGAGGCTGAAGAGGCCCAGGTCCCTCAGTCTCTCATAGGGCTGGTCCTGTAAGCCTCTAACCATATGAGTGGCCCTCCTCTGGATCCTCTCAAGTCTATCAACATCCTTCTTGAAGTACGGTGCCCAAAACAGGATGCGGTACTCAAACTGCAGTCTGACCAATGCTGCATAGAGGGGAAGTATTACCTCCTTGGATCTATTTGTCATGCATCTGATGAAGATGTCTAAAGCCAAGAGTTGAGGGTAGTGTTGCACTTCAGATGTGGCAGGGTGAACAGTTCTGTTTATATCACAAAGGACAATGCTCCATAGTCTCTGTCCTTCGTTCCTAAGCCAGGGGTCATGACCCCAAGTGGGGTCATGGCTTGGTCTCCTCATTGAAATCACAAGCCTTGTGGAAATCCAATTATAGTGTTTGGCTCAATCCAAGAATGGAGGAGCAGAGTCCCTGCAACAGATGATGGGGCAGTAGACACAGGTTCAGTGCCTGATAAGTGGTGGGGTCAGCCAGGGGTGACTGGTGCCAGTGTCCTGGACTGCATGGCTATTTTTGCACTGACCTCCTTCCCTTTTACTAGCAGCTGGTACCCTTGGTTATGGGTTTCCCCACCTACCCATCACATTTCCCTACTTCAGCGTGATGTTTCAGACCAGCTTTCCTTTGAAGAGCTAGGATAGATGCCACTCTCCACAGCCAAGCTCCATGGTCCACCTCGGCATGCTGTGGGTACCAGGGTGAGCATAGAGTATTGGCCTTATGCTGTATACCTGTGGACAGCCCTCTGCCAATCCTGTACCATAGCTCTGTCATGTACTAGTGTACCCCCCTGACCTGGTTGTGATCTTGTTAAAATTGTAGGCAGTCACCTCCTTATTTCATAATGTGTCCATATGTGGACTTTGCAGCCTCCAGTTACCTGCACATAAGAGCTGTAAAGCTGGGTAGCAGAGTTAAATAGCAGCTTTAAAGGGGAGTGTGGAAGATAAGTCAGGAATCCAGTGACTATTGTGGGCAGGGAATGAAAGATGACACTGGTTTGTTTGATCTTCCCTGCAATGTCCTTTCCCCTAATCTCTCTTCCAGCCTAGTTCCCCTGCTATTACTTGGGGTGCTGAGTACAGTTCTAAGGGAGGACTTGAAGGCAGTCAGTGCACTACCAGGAGCAGGGTTTGCACAAGAATGGAGGCTGGAAATAGGCCTATATTTGGAGCTGCTTCCTAAGAATTCTCTGTTACCAGTGATGGAGGATCACACGCACAACTTTTGGGCTCAACTGTCATGCTGATTCTGCTGGAGCCTAACTTGGGGTTCAAATTTGGCATTTCTCTCTTCTCTTAGGCTGAGGCAAGAGTTTCCCTGTCTGCCTGTCGGGTATCCAAAATAGACTGTGCTCTGCTTCTAGCATTATTCCTTACATTTATGTCAGAGCTGGCTGTTTTGTCTGCTTCTTGTACTTTTGAGTTTGTTTGTTTGGGGTTTTTTTGCACTCTTTGACTCCCAGAGAGGTTCTGCCTTCTGATTGGGAGCACTTGTTCTTTCCTGTCTTGTTGAGAAGATGCTGTTTTCAGCCTGCGTAGAAACATGAAGCAGCATTCCCTGGCAGGGGCACTTGCTACATCGGCAGGACAAGGAAGCATATTGGCATTTGGCAGTTCCTGGAGCTTTGTGGTAAAGTATAAAATGAAAGTAAATAAATGAATAAAGGCCTTGTAGGACCCAAACTTTTCTTAATCAGGAAGTGTGTGTAATCAGGTAAGCTTCCCCTTGGCAGTGATTCCACACTAGCCAAACACTCTGTTAGAGAATAAAAATTATGCTCTGCCTTTAAATAATCAATCCAAGTATACTGAGATGGACATAGTGTCTCCATAACTCCCCACCAAAGCTTTTATCTTCATGTGAAAATTGCTGCACTCATGTGATATTCCAGCCTCATGAAGAAATGACTGCAGCAAACTGAGATCACCTACATGTCTTTGTACATTGCATTAAATATACATATTTAGGTACATCTGAAAGTGCTGTGTGCGCCCTGGACTCTTCCTTTCTTGATCAGAAGTGCTTATCAACCAGTGTGCAGTACTCAGAGCTGTGAGTGGCAATCCTAGTCTCAGGCTTTAGGGAATGTGTATGATATATGTTAGGGGAATGCAGCCTCAATTCTAATATTTCCTACCTTTTAAGAACAGAGCCAGGCAAGAGGGGACATTCATTCCCATGGAGAATGAAACTGCTTGCGGACTGCCCATTTGTTTGTTTTTAATAAAATAGTGATAGGTGACTTGATAGCTTCATACCAGTGGTGTTGTGGAGAAGGCAGGGCTGGCACAGTTGTGACCATTCCATGCATTCCCTCTGCCCCAAGTGACACTTTATAAAAATGCAGAACTGATGTGAAGTAAAAGAACTGGGGTAAGCATCTTCCCCCAGGACTGCATAGTTTTACTCAGTGAATTAGACCACCCTCTTCCTTACTGGTTTTGTGTGTTTGGTTTAAACCTTTTTTGAGTTCCCTGAGTATTTTCTGTCCTGGCAGACAGATCCTATTTACAGGAACAAGAAAATCCATGGCACAACCCATGTTGAGAGGTGGTGAGGTCTTAAGCATTTTCCCAGAGATATCCTTTCCTGGCATGCTTTTTCCCCCTCTGCCCAAGTTTCTGGGTTCCACCTTATGCATTTCCAGCCTGCTTTTGCTGCTGATGCTGAAGAGCTTTGGATGGCTAGGGCTGCTTCAGAACAATCATGTTGTTATCCCTCCACCACTGATATGAGAGAGCAAATACAGTGCAGTCCTGTAGCATCTCAAGAGTTTGGACAAGAGCCACTCCTAATATAGGAGGCGTCCTAATGGTCACTGGATTTCTTTCTCTTCTTTGCCATGGGCAGAAGATGAATGTGCACAGATGCTAACTTTAATGCTGCAGGCTTCCCCCTCCCCCCTATCTTTTTGGCTAATTAAATGGTGTCTGTGCAGTGTCAGTGACTCAAATATTAGTACAAATACGTGCACTTGTCAAGAGCTAGGCTGGCCTCCGTCTCGTCAGGAAGCATGACATTTAAAGGGAGGGTCTCAAGGTGACTGAGGAAATGAATTGGCCTCTAGTGGCAGCCACCCACACAACAGCTTCCCCACATGGCACCAAGGTGGATTTCTGCTTATCTAGTGGTTGTCACTACACTAACAAATTCTAGTTCATCCTCTGCAGCTGACAGTAGTTGATACAGAATGTCCTGCTTCTGTGACAGGAAGATGACAAGGTCAGTGCCCTTCCTGGGGTGCAGGTTTCATTTGCAGCATGGCCCATAGTAATAAACTCAGTACTACTTCACACAGCCAAGTGTCAAAAAGGAAACGAGGTGAGCCAGGAGGGTGGACTGGGGGCAGGGAGTGAAGCCTTTGACCCTGCCAGGGCCCCTAGAACACAAAAGGGGTTCTATTGGAGTTCCCTTTGGCTGAACAGCATAAAATGCAGGTTGCCCACTTTCTGGGCAAATTCCTGAGGAGTAAGCCAGCTAGGAACGGAGGAGCCAAGCTCTACAAAATAATTCCACAATCAGGGACTCAAACCCACACTCCTGCCTTAGGAGGCAGCATCATTTCTACCAGGCTGTTGGCTATGCTGGCCCTGCCTGTTTACCAATCAGCTCTTGAAGACAGTACCATGGCAGGGGCAGGATGGGGAAAAGGGGCAAGAAGAGGCAAGCACTGCCACTACCGTGGCTTGACTGGACAGCCATGCAGAGCAGCAGTTCCTTGTGCCCTGACTCCTTGTAGGGCCCAGCAAGCTGTACAAAGAGCAGTGACTGCCCTCCCACCCTGGTCCCAGCCTAGGCATTAACAGTGAGCAGAAAGGGATACAACCTAGGCTGAGTCCCATTCCCTGCCTTTCACCCACACCAAAGCAAGAGTCATGTGCTTTCTGTCCCACTGGGAGGCATCACAGAACAGGTGAATGAGCCTGGGCCCAGTGTAGGCAGACTGGCTGTTGGGCCTGGAGGACCTGGGACCCAACCCAGCTAGCTGGTCTGCTGCTCCCAGAGCAGCACTTCCAGCCAGGCCTGGTCCATTCACCCCTGACTCCCTAACCAATCCAACCCCCAGACCTGCACCAAGCACCCAGTTGCACTCAGACTGCAAATCACACATCCCACCCCATCACACCCCCACCTGCCCAGAGGTATTAATACCAGAGTAGTATCTGTGCGCACACAGTGCATCTACATGAGATGCCTTAATGAAAAGTGGACTGTTCTACTGCATATTAGTGTGTCATGGCAAAAACCATGCTAGTGTGCTAATGAGCAGTAGAATTATTCTACTGTGTTAAGCATCACAAAAAAAATTTGTGCAGGTACTACACCTTTATCTAGTACCTCATATTAGGAGGTACTAAACTTAATGCATAGTAACAAAGGCATATTAAAGAATGTGTAGATGCACCCACTGTGTGATATCCTACACTTGTGCCATCTCTCTCTCTTGCATGCTGTCTCACACTGTGAGCAGTTTCCATCCATAGCCATATAGACACCAAGGAGAACCTGGGGTCCTGTTTGCAGGTCTCCTTGTAGCAGAGCACCCTAGGGCAGTGGGAGGTGCCCCTTGTGCCTAGCATGGCCCAAAGCAGGGATCAGTAGGCCCTTCCCCCCACTCCATCCCAAGGCTGCTAGGTAGGGACATAACTGGGGCCAGTGGCCCCTGTAAGCCAGATTCCCCCCATGATATTATAAGTGTATGGTGAGGTAAGACAGTGCAGGACCTTCTTGTCAGTAAACAAGTCAATGTGGACAGCCATACTAATGATTTTATTCTGCATGGATCATAGTATTCCTTATGGCAGAGTAGCAAACCCCTTGCAAGAAGAACACAAACAAGCAATAAGCAAAATGCTTAAAAGTTGCCTTTGTCAGACCAGTTCAGCTCTGAAATTTGCCAACCCTTTTCCCTGAAAGCAGCCCCCAAGTCTGCATACCTTGCATATGGATCTTGTAGCTACTTTGCCCAGTTGAGACAAGTCCTTACGGTTGTTTGCAGTAATTACACTGCCTGTGTTTCACAGATGTTCCCTGCTCTCCCAGTGAAGCAGAATCAAGATTTAGTGCTTTACTACTTGGCAGAACTGCTGAGGTTCTTTAGGGGGACTCATGGGCATAGTCAATGGCACCAAAGACAGGCATAAGGGATACAGACATAAAGTGGAGGGCCAAAGATGAGGGTGAACAGAGAGAGATTTCAGCCATGTGTGGAACTGGTAACACTTACTAGAGCTGTGCAAAATGGCTGTTTCTATTTGGTTTTGGATTTGGCCACTTTGAGGACAGTGATTCATTTCAGTGTTTAGGATTGCTGTTCTGTTTCATTTCAGCTGAATCTGTTTTGAACAGACTGCAAACTTTGCACAGCCCTACCCAGCCGGGCAGGGCTTGGGGCCTGAGGCCCCAGTGGGGAGCAGGATGGGGATGTGGGTGGCTTATCTGGGGGAGGGTGAGGGCTGCTGTGCTCCGTATAGGCGAGGAGATCCCTGTGCAGATCTCTGATCCCCATCATGCCAGGTTTCAGGGCAGGGAAGCAGCAGAGTGGCGAGCACGCCTAGTGGTCCCTAATGCACAACTTGGCTCCGCAGGGAGCAGGGACCAGTAGTGCCCTGCCACATGACCTGGCTCCACAGAGAGCAGAGATTTGTGCTGGGGTCTCCTTGGGGCCGCTGCCCACTCCGTGCAGCCCTGCGTCACTGGGGCAGTGTGGAGCAGGCAGCGGCAGCAAGGAGAGCCCCGCAGCTCTGAAACTCTGAAATTTTCCGAAACATTTCAAATGCCTGTTTCATTTCAGAGATGTTTCTGAGCTTTCCATTTCAGTTCAGATTCGGTGTTTCAGGCACTGAAATGGCCCAAAACACCTCTGAAATGAAATGGCTGCTGAAATTGTGCACAGCCCTAACACTTACAATTGCTACTCTTCAGTCTGGGGACAGCAAATGCTCTGCATAGCTGAACTGTGTTCAGAGTGCTACAGATATTCTGGATGTGCACAGGTGCATGTATGTTCAGGTGAGCTGTTGCATGCATCTAATAGTTTTTAAATCAGTGAGCTGAGGCCTAGAAGACTGTTACATGTGTAACCCTTCTGCTGAGCACCTGTCAGCAGCAACAAGGGCCGGGTTCAATTTTGGGGATACTAAATATATTTAGTCTCTGGAACACACTAAATGGATTACTAGTGTAACCTGGGTACACTCAAGGGTGTGCCCTATTTTCAATCGGATGGGCTAGGTAGGCAGGAAGGGGGTGCTGTGAGGGGGATGCCAGAATTTCGAGCGGATCCCTCTTTCCACTATAGAGTTAGCCCAAGCCAAAGTTTTTAACTATATACAATGTATTGAGTTACCAACATATATATATATAAAACTCTTTAAGATAGATATAATTACAGATATAAATACAAATATACATATAAAGGTCTGTTAGCTGGAGGAAGTTGGCCCTAGGGAGGTAATTTCGGGTAAGTACCTGTGCCTCAGGCCCAGAAGAGGGGTGGATCCCAGGACAGTCAATCCAGCAAGTTTATACCACAAGTGGGTTAGCTAATAAAGACATCCTTACAGAGCCCATTACATAGAATTAATACACCCAACTATTTATAACAACAACAATAACAATAGATACCGAATAGGAAACATAACTATACCAGATATTAGATGACCCTATCCCGTTTGAGAGACCAAGTTGTTGGAACTCACATAGGGTGCTTCTCCCTCTAGGCCCACTCCCCCCAGGGTCCCTTGCCTGGGGGCACCTCCCCAGCAGGACCAGGGTTCCCAGTAACTCATGGTCCTTCCTCTGGGGCTGTTGATCTGGCCTCTGGGTCCCCACACTGTCTCAGGCCTCCTGGAGCCATCGGCCTCAAGTTGAGGGTTCTTCCCTCTGGGCCCTGTGCCCTCCATTGGGCACCCAGGGAGCTCCTATGGGAGCTGAGCCCTCACTAGCTCTGGTTCCCCAGCCTCATGCTAGGGGTCTTTCCCCTTCCTGGGCCCTACTTTAGGCACCTGGGCTCTTTTAGTTAAATGCTAAGCCACACTGTGGGGCTCTGGTTATCCGGCCTAGAGCTGGGGCTAACTTGAGCAGGCTTGAGCTGCTCTCAGGGTCAGCTCTCCATGTGCCAATCTGCACACCATGCAGGGCCCAAGCAGCCTCAAGCTGCTCCCAGGGCCAGCTCTCTGTGTGCTGATCTGCACACAGACTGCCCAGCTGCTTGCTGGGTTCACAGGCTCAAGTTGCCTTGAGCTGCTCCTAAAACTTGATCCCTGTGTGCTGATTTACGCACCGCTGAAGCTCAAGCAGGGTCCTGAGGATGGCCGTCTCTGGAGCTCCTCTCTCCTCATCATGCCTCATTGTCTCTCCCCAGCCTGCTGAGCACACTCCCCTTTTATACTCTTCCTGTGCTCCACCCCTGAAGTTCTTGGGACCTGGCTGGTGCAGTTCTGATTCAGGTCCAGCTGCTCCTTGCCCCCTCTCTTCAGAAAAGGGTGGGGCATTTGTTCCCTTGTGCTGCCTCTGGATTGAAGGGCGGGCTCCACCAATCAAACAGCAGACCTTGATCCTGCGACTCAACCCAAGCTCCGAAAAGGTAAGCCTGCTACAATTAGGGTGTCCAATAAAACCAACAATTCTTTTTCTCACAAAGCTGTGTAAACACAAAAGGCAGATTTATTACAAAGCATAAAGAAAAACAAAAGTAATCACTAACTATATTTTTAAAGCACTACAAACTACAAAACAAAGTCTACAGATGGTACCCTTTATTGTGGGGGAGGGGGGGGGGGGTCTTTACCCATGTCCAGGCAGTCTGGGACTTGGGACTCCCCAAAGGGTAGCTCCGGGGGCCAGCACCCCTATACCTGCCCTTCAGCAATGGGCTGGAAAAGGGGGGCCCACACCAGAGTCCACTGAGCTGCTTCATGGGTCCACTGCGTCACAGCAAGCTGCTAGAGAGCATAGGTCCTTCTGTATTGCAAAGGGCCCCTTGTTGCTCTCTGCAAAACTGTAGTGCTGATCCTCACTTCCACATGGTGGATTTGAGGGGTGAACAGCAGTTTTCATCAGCATATCGCACCCCAAAGTTTTTAGACCTAATCCCAGCTCTGCTGGGGCAGGAAACTGCAAGAGAACTCGGAAAAAAGCCAGCCAAACAGGAAAACGGCATGACCAGCAACCAGTGCTAAATATGCTACATTGGTCAGGGCACAGAGCCACAAAAGCAACATGTGCCAGGCCCAAATGTGCTGGACCCTGACATACAGCAAAAAAATGTACAGCAGAGCTCTGCAATACAGCTGTGTTGAGACACAAGTGCAGTAAAACAATAAAAAGTGGACTCGGGCCTGTCTTGCACTCAGGCTTGAATATACAACAAAAGAGCACCAGGCCTACTTGGCCTGGACATATAGTCTCAGCCACACTGCTAGGCTGAGACCTAACAGCTAGGAAATAGCAAAAGGGGGCCCAGGCTTATTTTGGCTGGGGCTTGAACTAGGACTAGCACCCAACCACAGTACTTGGTTGGGGCATAAACTGCAAAAGGGACAAAAGAAGGCCCAGGCCTATTTCACTGGGCCTGGACTGGGCAGCAAAAAGCTGACCAGGCTTATACAGCACTGAGACCTGAATAAGCCACAAGAAGTGCCAAGGTTTCACCCTAGCCCAAGTCTGCCAGCCAACATATAGCTGGGATTCAACCCCACGCTGGTGAGCTGTAAAACAGCAAAATGGGCCCAGGCTTATGGCTGCAGCCTGGACATATAGTCTCAGCTATACCATCGTGCAGACACTATAATCCCTGACACAGTAACTACCAGGACCAGAGCTGACTCCAGCAGGGTGCAGGGCCTGGGGCCAATCAGCCCATGTGGGGCCCCACCCCTGCTGCAATCCCACGGGCCCCAGACCCGAAGAAGCTGCCATTGCCATTGTCAGCAGCGGCAGAGGTGGGGCAGCGAGCGGCTTGACAGGGAGCCACCACTCCACCCAGCTCTGCCCCACTGCTGCTCCGCCCGGCTCCATGGGACCCCTCCAAAGCACGGGGTCTGAGGCAGTTACCCCAATTTGCCCCCCTAGGGATGGCCCTGGTCAGGACCCTGTTCCTGGTCAGTCTCCATTAGGGAATGATACTCTCGTGGCATCATCCCATTCAAGGCCTGCAAGGCCAGTAGCTGTCAGGACCCTGTTCCTGGGCAGTCTGCATTAGGGAAAGTTACACTCATGGCATCCTCCCAATCAGGGCCAGCCCACGATTTTTTGGGGCCCCCTGCAGGATATAGTTTTGGGGGCCCCTGATCCATTGAAAAATCAAAATTGTGGTATAAACTCATTGAAATAAAATACTTAGGGCCGGATTGTGCACATGAGGGCTGAGCTGCAGGGGGCTTGGGGTGGGGGCAGCACATGCTGAGGACGCCTGGGTTCCCTCCCCAGCACTGGGGCTAGGGCCAGAAGTGGAACCAGCAACTCTTCCCCCGCTCAGCCAGGAAAGGGCTCTCTGCCTGCATTGATCCCTTTAAACATGGCGCAGGTGGCGGGCGTGGGGTGGGGTGGGGCGGCAAGCAGGGCACAGCACCTTGGTGGTGGGACCCCCTGTGGCCGCAAGTTCTGCAGGATAGGATGGGCCAACCCTGTTCCCACTTAAGGCCTGCATGGCCAAACGAGCCAGTGAGACACATAGCTGTGGTTCAGTGATACAGTTATGCTGAACCCAAAAGAAGTTGCAACAGCAACTAAAACGTGACAGGCTCTCAGCCCTGGCCCAGAGTGCACCAGCAAAACTACCAGGCTTCAACCTTAGCCAGTTTGCCACAGGAATTGATGCTGCCCAAAAACCCAGAAAACAAAAGGAGAAAGGAGTTGGAGAGAACAGAGGTCTCAATCCCTGAGACAGACTTTATCTTCCTGCACCTGAGGCTTTCCCTTCACATAGCTTCAGTCTGCCTCATCAGGAAAGAGCCCCCCATAAGAAGCAGCCCCCCCAGCTCCCAAATCACCATTCAGGGTCCAGCAGCCCCAGACCAGGTGGCCTCAACATTAAATAACTTTTCTGACCTCATCCAGGGCCCCAGCCAACAAGCAGCCTCATTGGAACACAGTTAATGCAGACCAGTGAATTCAAAGGTGGTCAGCACTCCAGGATTGGGCCAGTCATTCAATTGTTTTTACAGGTTCTGCTGAGGAATCTTAAAACAAAGGGTCTGGACACAATAAGGGGGGATGGGAGGTGGTCCTCTCCAGTCCTAGATGAAACAAAATATACAGCACAAACAAGGTACACAGCAAAATAAAACCAGAACACATTTGACCACACACAGCCCCAAGTGTATGTGGATGTTACACATGGCTCATAGAGGAGCAGGCAGGGGACAGTTACAGATTTAGTTTGCTAATTAAGCAATTCCTATATCTGAAATTTCTATCCCAAATGAAGACTTGCAGTTGGTGCCAGGCCTGAGCTGCAGCACTCTCATGGCCATCAGGATGAAAGGGCTGTTTAGCATGTCCTTTAAAGGACAAGCATAGCTTTTGCTGTAGTAAACAGCAGTGATGGCAACAGAGCTCATAAAGCTGAAAGCACTTAGGTTCCTTAGCTGCAGCAATTAGCTTACACACTCACTGGCCTGAGCAAGAACACCTCCAGAAGGAAAGATTGCATCACCTACTGCTGGTGGGCAGGCACCTACCAGAGGATCAAACCTGTCACAGTTAGAGACCAAAGATTTAAAGCCTCCTACAGTAATTTCCATTATGCAATCAGCCCCAGAATTAGGACCTAGCAGTAGTTGTGGGTGGAAAAGACACATTACCTGAAGTACAAGTGTAAGTTTTGTTCACTTGAACTCACTTGCAGCCCTGAGCTCAGCCCCCAACTTCAAAACCCCTGTAGTGTGACCTACCCAGGAACATGAGACCAGAGCCCTCTTCCAAGTCACCAGTTCCCTTTCTCTGCTGATGAAGGCAACCACATCACATAATTGCAGTCAAACAATCCCTTAAGAACCAGCTCCCTCATCATTCATCTGAACCGCATGATATTCAGTCTACAGAAAAAAGCTATGATATACAGAGCTGTTCTTTTTCTTGCTTACCTTAGGATAGGTGGGCAGTTTTCCCTTCTATTTTGATCAGTTGTCTGATCTCTAGGGGACACATTCAGGTACCTAATTGACTTCAGCTGCTAAATTTCTGTTTCTTTCAAATGAATAAATAAAGACTAAGCCAACCTGGTGCAGCACTGGGGAGAGAGGCTGTTGGGGGTATAGCTTTGGGCAACTACACAATCTAAACGTAGATAGACAGTGCACAGAAAATAGCAGTGCTAACATCAGAGTCCCGGCATGCTGTGCAGCTCTTCACTTTAGAGCAGCACCAGGTTGTGATGCTTTTATTTGAATACCTGTTCTGCCAGCTGCCAGGGTCTTTCGCAACTCCATTAGCAGAGGGAGGAATATCACCTTTTTTATGTACTCTTTATGTGGAGTGGTCATATAGGGCACTTGTACAAGTGATGATGTCATGATGTACACGTGATGAAAAATTCCCTTTGTGTGGCTTAATGGCATCACACATTACACCTACATGAGTTTTGTGGGGGTTAAATGGGTTTGCATCATTGCAAACTAAACTACATCCCGATGTAATTTAGTTTGGAACATTGCAGTAATTAGCCAGCTTGCCTCCCGGCAATGGGAAAACCAGGCAGGCTCTGCAGAAAAAAAATGGATCAGGCCCCTCACCACTTCTGCCTTCAGCAGGCTCCTGCAGCCACCCAAAAATGGGCTGGCTTGCCTCTGGGGTAGTGCTGGGAGGTGGTAGGAGGGCGGCTGGGTGTGCTGGGGGCCAGAAAAGGTGGCAGGGATGGTGCACTTGGCACCCGGACAGGCTGCTAGCTTCCCTGAGCCTGCCTGAGCTTCCAGCACCCTGTGCACCATCCCTGCCTTCTCTGGCCACCGGCACATCCAGCTGCCCCCCTGTGCTGCCCTAAGGGCAAGCTTGTTCCGTGGTGGCCTCAGGTGTCCTCCTGGACACAGGAGCTCACTAAAGGCAGAAGCAGGGAAGGGCCTGATCCTTGTTTTTCCAGAGAGCCTGCCCGCCTCTCCCACAGCCACAGGGGCCAAGATGACAGATTAATGGCACAGATTAATGGCTCCCCACAGACAGGAGAGGTGGGCAGGCTCTGGCAAAAAATTAAAAAAGGATTGGACCCCTTGCCACTTCTGCCTTCAGCAGGAGCCTGTGGCTGCCAGGACAATAACATATATACAGTGATGGAAAAAATAAAATTCACTGTTTCAATTTAGGGGGTATAGTATGCAACCCTAAAAACTAAAACCCTCTCACATGTACAAGTGCCCTTAAACACCAGTACCCAAAGCCTCCTTAAACACCAGTTTTCATTGCTGGAGCCAGAGCCACTACAGGGCACAGAGCAGGGAGAAGGGGAAGACAACTTTCAGCTCCATTCTAGTGCTTCCTCCCCTCCACTTTCGTACCTGGGGTTCATGCCCACTTTCCCACCTATTATGTCACTATTTGTACCCAAAGCCTCCATTTCCCGGTTTGTGCAACCCTTAATGACACTCCTTTGTCTCGTGGCTTCAACTATATATTGGGAAAGATACATTGCTGGGCACTAAGGTGGCTGCAGTGAGAATGAACTTTGCAAATGCTTCCCTGGCTCTCAACAACTGACTTCTGAGGGAGGTAGCAGTCTCATGAGCTTCTTTCCAGCTCTCTCTCAGCAGCAGACTTACTGCTGTAGCAAATAAGAGCCATCACTGCTTGCTGCAGCTTGCATGTCAAAAAGCACTAGATTGCCAAAAAGCAGGGACCCGTGCCGCTTGATATTAACACTGTACAGCAAACAGTGACACCTGATTTAAAATAGGTTGCAAGCCATGCAGATAAAATCACTCAGGTTCTACTATATTATCTGTAGACTGACATCTGCTTTGACACCAGAATGGGGTCGCAGCTTCATAGGCATTGAAAACACCTGTTTGAGGAACTCAACCCATGGTACCAAAATAGTTTTCCTTAATTCCAATACCCAGATTTTTACTTTAAATATTTATTCATGCACAAATAATTAAATGCTCAACGTACATAAAGGATCGTGAACGCCTTCTGTGCATGTCCATTAAGGTTCATGTGACTCTCTGAACAATGTACAAATCTTGATAGGACAGTACTTTTATGTCAGGCTTCCACATTCCAGAGATTTGGCTCATTGGACTCCCAGATCAATTAACATACACACTCAGCATGAAGAATCCACTGGGCTAGATGGCAAATTCTGCTATAAATTAACATTGCTCCAATTAAGTCCATTTGCAGTAATCTAGGAATCACCCCAAAATCTTAACACTCAGTAGGATTTCAAGTGGTGCCTTGAGTGCTCAACATAACACAGAGGAAACAAATGGTCTGAAAGTTGTAAATGCTGCCACGTGCCAAATTAGCAGGTTAACTGAAAATAAAAGTCAGTGTGTGGAGATAAAGGGAAAGGGGAATAAGCAGTTCCTCACTGTGGGAAACAAATGGTGCTTACATGTTCAGGGAAAATGCTGCTTCTGAAGTGTTCATTTGCTCACTGGAATACAAACAAAGTCTTGGAATACAAACTTCTAACAGGCTAAATTATTTCAGCTCCTTATCGGGCAGGCTGAACTGCTCTGAAGTTGGCCAATTCATTCGTAACAGATATAAAAAAATCCCACCATCCTTGCTCATTATATTTAAAAATGTTGAATGACCTTGTTAGTCATCCTCATGTTTGGAAAAAAAAAATGCAGAAAGAGGCAAGATGCATAGAAAAGTATTATACAAAAGTATTTTATTTTAAATAAACTTAATTGTAAGAAAAAAAAGTACTGTTTATTTTCAAGTTATGTACTGCACTTACAAAAAAAAACAACCCAAAAAACTTTTTAAAGAAAAGGCTAAGAATTTAACATCACAAGAATGATGCAAGCCAGCTGCACCAATTGCCTATTTCTCACAGACCAAACCAACCACAGATTGTCACAGTATTTCCACTACACCTCCCAAATGAGCTAGCATAACAGGGTTCTTCAGACAACATACAAGGGGTGTTATGAGACATTCTGCAACCATGACTTTCCGTACCGCTTTTAGCTACAAACTAAAAGTAGAATAAGTAGGAAAGCGTTCTGCAAATCAGGACAGAAGTTAACTGCAAAGGGTATGCATGCATGCAAGTGGGTGTGTGTGCACATGTGTGAGAGCATGCAAGGGGGCGGGTGTGCACACAAGTGCAAAAGCATGATTCTGCATGTTGCAACAGTATCCATTATAGATTCTGGATCACATCCAGCCTTCTGGAGTCTGAGGACCAGATCAGGAGTGATCAGGGGTGAGGTAGTCCCCAGCTGAAGTACACTGGAGAGCAGAAGAATGGGAAGTTTGCACACTGGCAGCCTGCACTATACTTGGCACTGAGTGCTACTAGCCTCTTACACTCAGTCTTTCTAATGTTAGCAAAACTATGGCTTGGGCATTTCTTATTAGAAGATCTCTAGAAAAGCAGTTTGGTCCTTGTATAACTGGTACTGTTTTCTTACTAGAGCAAGTCAAAGTACCTTAGAAATAGTATCCCCAGCCTATCAGCAAAGCTAGCAAGTTGCTTTCATTTTTAAGTTACTTCATACAATTCAATTCCACTTCAGTTGGAAAGGTTCGCAAGGACTAATTAAAAAAAGGCTCTGTCTGAGTAAGTGAGAGGTCTTAGTGAAGACTACTTTACCCTTTCCATACCCCACCTATTCAATCTGTAGGCTGGAGGTCACTAACCCTACTGTCCCACCCTGATGCATAATGAAGTTCTTCTCAGCTGTTCTGAAAGGAAACCCAGATTTTGCTGACCTACAGAATCCAGTTTCTAATTCATTGGTGAATCTTTGAATTGTGCCAGTTTGCTGCAGTCATCATATTCCCCTTGCTCTTCCTCTGGAAAGCGGCAGCTGCAGGCATCCTCCTCTTGAGTTGATTGCTCAGGTGTTATATATACTGTGAAGGAGACAATTAGCATGTTATACGATTATGTCTTTTCAAGCACATATATTCTCACCCTCCCTTTCTAATATCTGTCTGATATCTAACCCATCAGATGAAGTGAACTTGGCTTCATGAAAGCTTATGCTTGCTTTATATATTATTTAGTCAGTCTGTAAAGATGCATTATCTACCCTGCCTTTATACTAGTAACCAGCCTCTTTGATAAAAAAAAAAAAATCTGCAATGGGAATAACAAGTAGAGATTTAATATTCAGATGTCCAATGGAAACAGAACAAGGGCACATTTACTTCTACATCAAGGGCAAACTGCTATGGCAGATTTTGTTCATTTTCAGACGGTTATTTTTATATAGGCCTATCACATGCTGGGAGAGAGAGACACACACTTCTCTGAGCTCACAAATCAAGCGAACAACAATGAACCAAGTAACAGGGGACTGAAGCAGAGGAGAAGGGTCTATCCAGCAATTGCACAGGGAGAAGTGGCAGTTTGAAGTTTATCACTGACATTCCTTGAATCAGCATCTTCCTGTGCAATGCATTCACTATCTCTCAGATGGGCAGGAACCTGATTGACTGTCTTTGCAAATCAGTGTTACCACTGAATGGAGGAGACCAGCTTTGAAACATTTCTCAAGATAGAAGCAAGCCTCCTACTACTTGCCCAATTTTTAAATAATGGATAATCTAGACTTTGATTTTTCTTTTCAGAATGCCAGTGTCTGAGTTTCAAGGAACTTGAATCTGCAGCTGTCTTTTAAGGAAACATGAATCTGGATTCCTGTTCTCTACTCACAGTTAGAAACAGAAAGTTAACAGATTGTATCAGTCTTACTTCTCTTGAACATGGCAGGTAGTTTCCTTTTCTTCCAGATGATGAGAAACACCCCCAAAGGAAGCAGAAACACTGTGGCCAGCACCAGGCCCATCACAAGAACAATGTCCATCTCCAAATTCTTCCCTAGGGATCAAAAATACTCTGTAAAAAAAAAACATCACAAAAGTCTCCTGCCATCAAAGCAGCTAGATTATTCATTCCTGAACATCTACACCTATTTTGGGTTTTTTTCTTCAGCATATCTTCTGGCTTCAGGCCAGCGGGCAAATAGAAGGACCTCTAGGTTCACTGTGGGAACAGCAGCAGCTCCACTTTTCTTAGTAACGGATCTATATCAGTCTACTTGGAAAATATTGATCAATAACTCACCTGGCCCAGGGGTAGAAAATGGTATTGTGGGGTAAGTGGTGCTGATGGGTGGAGCCAGACTCCCTGACACATGTCTGCAGATCACATCACTTGTGCTAGTTCCTTGCTTCTGGACCTTATCCTCAGAGCATCTTCAATATACATAGATACATACAGGTGGATAAATGCTCATGGATACATGTACAGGAATAAACAAACAGTGATGAATGAATTGTTTATGGTACTCACTTGGTCCATTTCTTGCAGACCCCATCACTCTGATTATTGAAGGTCCCCCAGGGACAAGTCTCACAACCTTTAAACAAATGCAAGGAGAACAGTGCATTCACATCCCCAATATGAAGCAGAATGCACTATGCATTGTTGGTTCTCATTTGTAAGGGAATAGCTTAGACCAGTGGTTCACAACCAGGATGCCACCAGGCCTTTAAGGGGGCTGTGAAGTGTAAGGAGATAAATGAGGTGTTAGGGAGACAAGCAGGTAAAGTCCAGGCAGGAGCAAACCTGAGCCTGTACATCTCCCATCCTCACTGCCAGGCCCCTCTGCAAAGAGGCAAGCACTATAATCTGTGTGTTGGTTTTGAAATTGGATTAATTCAGGAAAGTTACAGGAGTCCAGCAGGGGGTGCCTTGAGTCCCCCAAAAGCGGGGACCATCAGAGACTTCCACAGACTACATGCCAGACCCGTGGAGCCCAGGATGCCTCTGCGTGGCATCTCCTTGGGTGCTGCTAGGGAAAAGATGAGAGCCCCCTTCCCCACTACCTGTCCCGATGAGCCGCTCGCCTCTTCCGCAGTTTCGGGCGCACTCGCGGCAGTCTTCCCCGGTGCAGCGGTACCCTGGCCTGCACTTGCACTGCGCATCCTCGAACGCAGAGCAGCTCCTGCTGTATGTGAATATCCCTGCAAAACCAAGGCAGCACCTACCTGAACTCGACGGCCGGGAGACCCGCCCGGGCGGCGGGTATCCAACCAGCTGAGCCCGACGCCGCTCACTCGACCGGTGGGCAGGGCCCCCGCCCCGCCCCGCCCCGCCCCGCCCCAGCTGAGCTCCCGAACGGGACCTGCCGG
>NW_017729014.1:27960-32840 GCF_001723915.1 Gavialis gangeticus | reverse complement strand
CGCGGCCCCGCACAAGCCCGCCCGGGGGGGTGGGGGCAGGGAGTTCCCCGGTTCTCCCCAGGCCAGGCGCGGGCCGGACTCTCCGCCTCGATTTCAGGTTTAGGCTTGAGCCCCCTGCTCCTCCGTGGGGGGGAGGGGTGCTGTGCCGGTCCCTGCCAGCCGCTGTTTTAAACGGAACCCGGCTCTTATCCGCTGGCCCGGAAGGGAAGTCTGGTTCTCCGTGCTCATATGTCTCGCAGTCACCACGCCAACTGCCCCCCCCCCCATTACGACCCACAAAACTGGGGACAGCAAAGACGTCCTACAGCCGCTACCAACCAGTGGAGCAGGGTCACTGCCCAGGCTATGCCCTGGTGATAGCCAAATCCAGGATGTGCATTCACACCTGTAGCCTGCCAGTCTTTTGGTCTATTGATGCTGCTCAGAATCAGCACTGGTAGTAGAAGCTGTGTGGCATTGGGATGATGGCTACTCAGTCACAAATCCTTTGCCCCAGTTCTGCATTTATGCATTTGGCTTTGCTTAGGTGCAGCACTTGCCATTGTTTTTACTGATTTTTTTTTTCCCTCTTTTTTTTGGTTATTTGTAACATCATTGTCTAATTTATCAAGATCCTTGTGAATTTTATTTCTACCCTCCAAAGTGCTTGCAACCCTTCTCAGTTTTGTATCACCTGCAGATTGTATCACATACTGTATTTCTGTATCCAAGTCATTAAGCAAGCACACCTAGAATAAGCCCCTTAGAAGCAATTCTTGAAAATTACTTCCAGTCTGACATCTGTCCCTTTATAGCAGGGGTGGGCAATTATTTTGGGCCAAGTGCTGCTTACTGAGTTTTGGCAAGTCATGGAGGGCCGCGTGACAGGCAGCCAGGGCAGATACGTATTAATTTTCTAAATGTTTTAGGGGCCCCATGGGCAGGATAGAATCGCCTGGTGGGCTGCATTTTGCCCATCCCTGAACTCTTGGCCAATGTTGTATCCACTAAATGGTTATTCTATCTAGCACACCTTTCTCCAGCCTGTTTATGGCAGGGCCATGTTAACCTGTGTCAACAGGCTGACTAAAGTCCAAGAGTATTATCTGCCAGACCAGTTACCCATTTAAAGAAAGCTAGCAAATTGTTTTGGTATGATTTGTTTGCTACAAATCCATGCCAGTTACTAGCAATGGTTTCTTAACCTTCCAGATACTTAGGAACTGAATATTTTATAATTTATTAACTTCCAAGGTTGAAGTCAGGGTGATTTGTCTGTAATTCACATTAAACACTGGTATTGTGTTGTCTTCCAGTCCTCTGGGATTCATCTGTGAGTTTATATTATTGCTAATGGTTCAGAGATTTCTTCCCCTAGTTTCTCAAGCACTGGAGGTGTATTCTGTCAGGCCCTAATGACTTAAATTAATTCAAATTAGTCAACAGTTCCACAACAGGTTTTTACTTATTGTGTGTGGTCTCATCCCTACCACCCTCTTCCCTGTATTTAATTTTGCTATGTTCTCAGTTATCCTTTATTTTTCATGAAGACTAATTAAATTAAACATTGAGCAGATTTGCTTTCTTTGCAGCTTTCATTAATAGTTCATCTATGTGCAGGGTTAATGCATAGGGGATGCATGCAGGTGTACGTGCACCCCGAGCGTGGCGGTGCACCCCTTACAAAAAGGAGCCGCCAACACTGTAGGTGGTGCCCGCAGGTGGTTGCTGCTTGCCAACCCCCCACTGCTGACAGTGCCAGTGGCACCTGAAGGAGCTCCTGTTTATGGTCGCTGCCCTCTTCCCACCACCACTGTGCCCCCCCAGCCACCAGGGGCACACATCATTCATGCCTGCATGTCAGATAAATTAGGAGCTTCCTTCTGTTTAGTTTAAATCAGAGGTTATTAAATCATGGAAGGGTATTTGGGAAACACAGAGTGGGAATTATTGCTTTTGGTTGTGTTGTAAAGAAAAAAGCAGGAAGAAGCAGGCAACAAGTTGGAAAAAAATCTTTAGTGTGCATGAAGTAAAAAGGAGCAAGGGATTACCTCAGAGCTATTTAGACACCAAACTCCTATTGAATTAACCTGTTTGATTACTTTTGAAAGTGACAATAAAATGGATTATTAGGCATTCTAATTTTTTAAAATCTGTTCCATAGAAACTACAATTTCTAAAGCAGTAGGAGTCTAGAAGCTCTAGTTGAGGCCAGGGACACAAAGTGGGAAAATGTGATATGAAAAGCTAGAAAGCAACAGGAGTCTTAACAATCTGGCCTGCTAAATTCTTCAAAGCAGGCACTAACTCCAAATGAAATCAGTGTATGTGAATAAGACAAGCTATGCTTCCTTCCTCCTCATTACCCCAAGTTACATATGAGAACGCAAGCACAAAGAAAACAAAGCCATAATTCATAATACATAATAAATACATAATAAAGCATATATAATCTCTATGTAAGTGCTTTCCTGACTTCAAGTCTATGAGACTTGCCCAAGGTCTATCAGAAACTCTATAGATGTCAAAGTCTCAAATCTTGGCAAAGATTCAAAGTTTCTTGAGTATGCAGTGCATTAACCAAAACAGTTATCTTCCTCAGCACTTAAATAAGGTGGAAGTGTTTTATGAAAAAAGGTAATATCCATCTGTTGATGTTCTGATAAATGTTTTTTAGTTGAAACAAGTTTTTTTGCTTTCCATGGTCAGTTTTTTGGCACTTTATGTGCTGTATATCTAACAAGCACTCAAGTTAATATAAATATAATGGAGGGGAATTACTATATTTTTTTAATTTTCAGATGTCATTTAGTGTGTCCCTCAAATAATGCTATTATATTAAGAAAGAACAGCTGAACCTTTGATTGCAAAATATGTTATTGCTCTGTGAAAGATATCCATTAGTGCTCCCCCTAAGCACAACATTGTATTATGAATGTAAATAAACAAATAAACATTTATAGTCAAGCCTGTTTAATTTTAGCTTGTTTTTAAATGACAAGTCAGGTATAAATGCATAATAGTGAAGTTCATTCCTGAGATTTTTTTAAGGCAGTTTAGGGAATTAGTTTCCACTAATATGAACAGAGTGTTTAATCCTTCAGGCAGTTTCCTGGTATCTGACATCTCACAAAAACTGACTTCAGGCAAGGAAGTCACTATTGTACCTGCAATAGTTAAGTTACTCAGGGCAAGACTTTGCTGTGAGTGTTGTAGCTGGACAAGGTAAACTGGGAAGTCCCACAGAACTACACTCTGAAGTCCCGCTGCAGGAGTAGGGGGGAATCAGGCATGGGCAGATCTAAGATTTTTAAAAAGGAAGTGCAAATGGTGAGGTGCATCTTCACATAAGAAGCAACACATTTTTCTTTTATTAAAATAAACTGGAAAGTGTGGAAAACTGGAAATAATCTGGAAACAGTACTGGGGCCTAGGACTGTATGAAGCAAAAACATGTACAACTTCTTTGGAATGACTTAACAAGAATCTGTAGGGCAGTGAAATAGCTGCTGCTGAAGCTCCTAACGCAGCAGGATTGCTTAACAAAGGATAGCTTGAAAAAGAAGAGAGGGAAGTTAACACCTGTGGCATGAAGAGTTTAGAGGGGATCCCATAGCATCAATATATTATCCTGGGCCATGGAGTGAGCTGACTGCCTTAGCACAGCCTGACTGGAAACGCTGCTGCCACTGTTGGAACAGTTGGTTTTAAACTTCGAATGGAACTAAAAAAAACAAGAAAAAAAACGGGGAGGGGGGGCGCGGGGGCGGGGAGGAGTGTGCTGCAAGTGCACCAGTGTAAACCTCCTAGATCTGTCCCTGATCAGGATAGAAGTTAACAGTCCCTAACTCTATTTGAAACTTGCCCGTCCTGGGGCTTCGTTTTCCTGCGCAGAAAAGGGCACGCACGTCAGAGCCGGGCTCTGGTTAAGTCAGCGCTGATCGAAATGTCGGAGTGACATTCTGTGGGCCCCAGCATGGCCCTCGCGCCGCAGTGACGCCACCAGGGCAGGGCACCTCGCTACAGGCCCGCCCGATGCAGCGAGCAGGGCGTGACGGCACGGCCACGTGCCACTTTCAGAGACCCAACCGCCTGCGCGCGTCCCCTGCCCAGACCAAGCCTCCGCCCCTCCCCAGCGCTGGAGAGCCGGATCAGCACTAGCCACAGCCCCCCCACGCAGGGGTGGGCGGAACCTTCCCGCACCGCCATTGGCTCTGCGCGCCGTGGGCGGGGCCTAGTGGCCCCAGATGTCTCTCTCCACGCCCGGTCCCCGGAAGTGGCGTTGTGGAAGCACGTCAGAGTTGGGTGTTTCGCCTCCGCGAGCCTCCCCCACCGCCTCCAGGGGCAGTGCGCTAGAAGGTTTGGGGCGGGCCTGCCCGGGGTCCCCCCCCCCCCCCCCCCGCGAACCCTGCTGAGCCGTCAGCGAGGAGACGCGTGGGCGGATTGTGAGCAGCGGACAGAGAACCAGCAGGTCTGCGCTTGGCAGCCGTGCGGCTGGGCCGGGGCCTGCGCGCCCGAGTGAGACCCCTGCGTGGGCGGCGCGGGTACAGTGCAGCTCTCTCTGCCCCGCAGAAGAAGGCGCCGGGGGAGGGAGCGGGCCGTGCGGCCGGCGCCCTGCAGGGCTAGAGCAGGTCGCGGCGGGGTCCGGGCTGGGCGGGCGGCGGCAGGCAAGTACGACCCTGCATGAGTTGTCGCGGGGAGGAGGGTGCGCCTGCGCTGCGGGAGGGCGGGCTGTGCAGCGCTGCCCACGGACGGGCCTGCCGGGGACTTGCAGCTTGGGCGGGCCTGGAGGCGAGGCGGCGGCGGCGGACGGGCTGGGCTGGGATCCGGTCGCGTACATGCAGGCGCCGAGCCCGCGGGGCGCTGGCCGGTGGCTCCGAGTCTGCCACCTCTCCCGCTCC
>NW_017729014.1:17273-27564 GCF_001723915.1 Gavialis gangeticus | reverse complement strand
CAGGCCGCCGTTGCTGCCGGGGGCGGGTGGGGGCGCTCTAGCCTGCGGGAGGGAGGCCGCGCGGACGGCCGTGGGGCGGGGCGGTGGGTGCTCCCTACAGCTCCTTCAGGCTCTGGCCGTATTAGGTGTCCTGTGCTGCACGGAGTCACGGCCCTGCAGCTGAGAGGCTGCTTTAAAAAATGCTATGGGACTGGGAGCCTTCATGAAACCTTTGACAGGAAAGGCCTGCCAGTGTCTGTCCAGAGGAGGCACTGAGTCCCAGATCAATATCCTGGGTAATGGGTTGGAGGGTGCATGCCTGAAGGTGACATTGAACTGGGTGGAGCTGTGGGTGCTCTTCAGAGCAGGACTAGGATCCAGGGTGACCAGGACAGACTAGAGAAATGTCCTGCAATCAGCTACATGAGAATTGACAAGAAGTGTTAAGTCCTGCGCCTGGGATGGAATAACTGCATGCAGAAATATATGCTGGGGAATACCTCCAGACAAGGAGTTGGGGGTTATAGTAGAGCATGCAGTAGACCACATGCTGCTTTTTGCCCCCCCCCCACCCCCCCAGAAAAAAAGGCCAACAGCATAGGGGTCTGTTATCAACAGAAGTGTTACTTGCAAATCAAGGGAAGAGATTCTTCTGCTCTATTCAGCACTAATGAGTCCTCACTGGGAGTACTGTGTCCAGTTTTGGGCCCCAGACTTCAAGAAGGATGTGGACTGATTGGAAAGTCCAGCACAGGGCAGCAAAAATGATTAGAGGCCTGGAAAGCATGACTTATGGGGAAAGGCTGAAAGAGCTAGAGTTACTTAGTCTGGAGAAGAGAAGATGGGGGGGGGGATTTTGATACTAGTCAAATTCCTGAAGAGACAGGATTAGGGGGACAACATTAATAAAATACAGTAGAAGAAATTTAGGTTGGTGATTAGGAAAAATGTTCTGCCTACTAGGGTTGTCAAACATTGGAAGAGGCGACCCAAGAAAGTTTGGGAATCTTCATCCCTGGAAATTTTCAGGAGCAGGTTGGACTGATGTTTGCCTGGGATGGTTTAATCGGGGATGATCCTGCCTTGAGCCCTCATGAGGTCCCTTCTAGCTCACCTTTTCCATGATTCTAATGATGTAAGGTGTATCTTTAAAATTAACAGTTTATTGTACAGTAATTTCAGTCCAAGGTAGAGTAGAAGAGGCAGTTCTTCTGGCTGGGAATGAACGCGCAGGAAAAAAAATAGCTTGCTTACTGCTGATTTATTTGCCAATGCAGAGCAGAAAGAGGGCAAAGAAGAGTGTATCAAAATTAAGCTGAAGGAATCCTATTCTTGATAACCCCCCCCCAGTTATGTGCATGTTGGGATGGAAATTCCCTCTACTGGGGGGAAAAAAAACAACCTCCTGCTAAGAAGTTGTGCAAGTTATGAAATGAGTCCTTGTGCATTGGTCATCATTGTTGCCACTTTGAAGTGATTTTTTTTTTTTTGTGTGTGTGTGATATTATCAGAAACTTGACCCTACTAAATACTTTTACTACATGCATGTGAGGTGCAAGACCAATTGCTCTCAAGAATCTAGCCATCCACTTAGGAGCCTGGTTTTTGTAAAAAATCTTACCCCCAGTTTGTTCTGTTCAGTCACTTTAGGGAAGATATGCACCTTCCCCTCCCCCATTAGATTGGGGAAATACCAGAAAATCTATTAATCAAACATTTGGTGACACTATTGGTCATGACAACTCACAGGAAACTCCTGCAGACTACTGTCAGGAAATGAAGCTTCAAAGATGAGCTGAACACCCAATTAAACCCACTTAACAGTGTAACTGACCTCAGGTGGGAGTCATCCTCAGTCTCTGTGGGTGTGCGGTCTGATAACCAGCCTCATGTCTATTTTAAACATTAATGCTGGTAAATGGCTGTCATGTAAAATTGTGATTAGTCCAAGATTTTCTTCCCAGCTCTGCACTGATGCCCTGTGTCCTGCCACACAAGCTATTTAACTCCTTGGTGTCTCAACTTTCCTTTATAAAATTAGATTATAGTTGCCTAATTAAACACTGTTCTGAATCTTCACTACAGCTTCTAAACTGTGCTGATAGGGGATTATATGAAAAATGAGACAGAGATGCCACACTTTGTTACCCTGTGATGCACTTTGTGGTTGGGCTGTCTTATTTGAATAAACTGTAAGGATGATTTGGCTAAGAGAGAACTTTGAACCCAAGTACTCTGTTAGGAAGGTCCCCTTATTTTGTTTCCAGCACAGCAGTCTAGAGCCTTCCTCTATGCCCATGCTGTACCACAGGAAGTAGAGGAACTGGTGCATGTTGTATGGTGATGTCTGAGTTTAGGAGAAATCTACCTGGGCAGTTCAATTTCTAATGGTCTTTCTTTTGTCTTGCCTAAGCAGAGTATTGGCCCTTGCATGCTGGAGGCTTCAGTGCAGCACTGGGACACTGTGGAAAGTAGAGCATCTTAGTGCCAAAAAAACATGTCAGCAAAAAGAGCCTTAGTGATTCTGGCTAAAGGAGCGGAGGAGATGGAAACTGTTATCCCCACTGATCTTATGAGAAGGGCTGGAGTGAGTATGCCAACCACTAGAATCCCTTGGGGTCCCTTTGAAATCAAAGCTGTTCTGCTCTTGAATCAGTCTTCAAGCAGCCCATGCACTGTTCCTTATCTTCGTTACCTGTGAGGTACAATGCATGTCTAGGGTACTTTGACAAAGTACCAGAGAGTAAAAAAGAAGGAACTGAGTAATGCTCTATATACAGTTAGGGCAAGCATCCAGAAGACCATGAGCAAAGCCTGCCAGTGGATGATGAATCTCTTAACAGACTTACTTAGTCTGACTCTTCTGGAATGTAAAAGGCTCTGGGTTGAAATGGTCCCTGACTAGGTTGTTCAAATGGTGAGTTACTGTTTGACCTTCTACACTACGAAACTCAATATCACCGCAGATGTTTCTCCCTGAATGTTGCTTTTATAGGAGGGAGACTTTTGGAGTGAGTTTGTCTTCACAGCTTCCACTTTCACTTGCTTTAAATGCCCTCTTAACTAAAAGATACCTGTGAATACTATGTAACTGACCCCTGCAACTTTCTAAAGCAGGCAATTTTCCTGAGTCCTAATGTTGTCTCTCTTTCTGATAGATCAAGGTCACAGTTGCAGGCCTAACAGGAAAAGAGCCAGTGCAGTGCAGCCGAGATGTCTTTGTTTGTCCTGACACCAGTTTGGAAGATGCCAGAAAAGAGGTTTGTCCTGTTGATTTTTGGCATGTTGCTTAACACTGGCCTTTTGTGGTTCACAACAACTTAACACAACATTAATGAAGGAAAATAAATATAACTTTAACTCACTTCTTGCAGCAGCAGCGTCACATGCTCAGAGATGCATCCTGCAATTTTTGTAGAAATCTGTCTGCCTATAGATAGATCTATATATATCTGTCTGCCTAGAAAATACATATATATTTTTTCAAGAAAATACTAAAGTTTTGTACAGCTTGTCACACTCCATCCAGACACTTAAAATATTTTACAAAATCAACTCAGACTTTTATTTTAAGGTGTTATGTAGACACTCTGAGAAAATAGGATGACTTACATAAACAGAGAGGCCCTGCTTAGGAAGGAAGCACAGTAACAGGGCTGTGTCAGGAGCTTTCGCAGCACAGCTCTTGTAATCACAGTGATGCACTGACATTCACACTCTAGGGTACTGAGTTCACCCACACTCAGACTTCTTGTTGGCAGAGGTTGCCTTGGAACAAGTGTCTCTAATACTCTGGTCTTTCTCCTTTCCCAAACCCCAGTGAGGCACTCCATTAAGTAAATGTTTTGGAAGTTCCCTAGAGAGATTAGGATTTATCTGTTACCTATTACAGATAGGTCTTTTCCATGAACAATTTTAATAACACACTAACAGAATGGTGTTTCTGTAGGGGCCTTATGATGTGGTGGTCCTACCAGGAGGTAATCTAGGAGCTCAGAACTTGTCAGAGGTAAAAGACTTCTCTTCAGCAATACCAAGGTCTGCCCATCTGCCAGAATGTTCTTAATTCCTTCAGTGATGATTATTTTTATCTTCTACTTCTGCAAATTTAGTTAAATATTTTAGAGCAGTATTGCCCAACCCTCCTGGCAGGTGGGTTGGATCCAGCTGGTGGTCCTGATCCGGCTCCTGGGGCAGGAGTAGCAGACCCCATCTGACTAGGCAGAAGGGTTGGGGGCAGGCCAGCCATAACCTGGCCCTGCAAAGGAAAGGAGCCAGACCTGGTCCCATGGGGGTAGGGGGAGGAATGGGGCATGGCCCAGCTCCAACCTGGCCCTGCAGGGGAAGTGAGCACAGCCCAGCTCCAACCTGGCACTGTGGGGGAGGAAAGGAGGCATGGCTTGGCCCCAAACAGGCCCTGCAGGGGGAAAAGGCAGTGTGGTCCAGCCCCTAATTCAGAAGTGGGAGGGAGGGGGTGTGGACCTGTCTGAGGGTGGGGGGCACCTTTTGGGCTTGGGAATTTGGTAGGAGGGAGGGTGGCTGCATTGATGACTGTTTGTCCTCTGCTGCCAATTTTCTGGACCTGTGTAAGCTAATAAACTGTTAAGCAGCTTGGCCCTAATAACTCTGAAAATAAGGAGGTGCTTTGGATTCTTATGGTGTGGAGATGAAATAATTGGTAAACAAAGATTTAATGTAAGAAAGTGTAAAGTAGATTGAAGCCGTAAGCACTTGGGGAATAGGTGACTGAATTAAACCTGATGTCCATTCAGTTTGCTATTCTTTCTCTGACAGTGCCTAGTACTAGATTCATTGGGGTAAAGTCTAAGAAACTTGTCTCCTGTCTGGCTTTTTTTAATCTTACCATGGCCTCTATAGGTTAGACATTGGTTTCAGCTGTGAAATAGGAGGTAAATATCCCTTCTAATTGTTATCTCGTGTCGCTTTTGAAGGTTCTCCATTTACAGCTTCTTTTAAAATCTGTTTGCTCTATAAGACAGAAGGACTGAAGTTCCTGATTTTATTTCTCATTCCTTGACTTACATTTTCTACTATAAAAATATCTTGACTTCTTATGTTAAAATAAATCATTATGTAAGGTGATACGGTTTCTTTTATGCAGTCTTCTGCTGTTAAAGACATTCTGAAGGACCAGGAGATGAGGAAAGGCTTGATTGCTGCCATTTGTGCAGGTGATGAAATATCTTGCATTGCATTAAAGTGTTGTCTGGACAAGTGCCTCTTACAAATCTCTGTCACTCAGCTACTTAGTAATAAAAGAAATTCAAATGCCCACCAATCTAGCAGAAACAAGCAGCTCTGTAAACCACTGTGACACTGATCTTGCAAGGTGTCAATGTTTTTTATATCTGTGCTGGTCTCTTCAAAATTTAACCTGCTCTAAAATAAACGTAATGTGCTAGGAGGTTCTATAAAATATCTGCTTATAGCATTATCTCTGCCAGGATGCATTCTGCTGGCAGGACATAGTCACAATAGCTTTCTTGAGTATAATGTAAACGTGGGCCTCTTGCCCTTTAGCTTCAGAAGGAAGGTTAAATTGTCACAGGACATTCTCATAAGCAAGCAGAAGAAAAAAATCTAGACACAAAATCACCATAGTCTGGGTACAAATGAATTCAAGTGAATTTAGACTAGTTATCACTAGATCTCTATCAAAATGGGAGGTCATTTCAAGTGCAGTTTGTCCAAGATCTGGTTCCAGTTCATATTTGTATTAATGCTCAAATAATGAAATGGACATTTTGCCAACAAACAGTACAGGCAGTCCTCAGACTTACGGCACAATTGGTTCCTGAAAACTGTATCTTAAGTCGAAACATTGTAACTTGGAACCAATGTTTTTTCTTGTCAGAAACAATGTTATAAATGGGGGATTGGTTCCTGAACCAAGGCCCAATACCCTATTTTCACCAAAAATACCCCAGAACTTTGTACTCCATCAATTATAGATGAGTAATACAGCTACATTAATGTATTTATGTTGTAAATAGCAATCATTGATTTGGAAGAATTTCTTTGAGGTGACTTTGGACTTTTAAAAGGCTCTTGGTTGGACTTTTTGAAGAGTTCTTGGCTGGAGTCTTCTCAGGAGTCTTGGCTGCAGGCTTTTCTGGAGTCTTGTCTGCTTTCTTAAAGAAAGTGTCCAAGGAAGTTTGGACAGATGTTCTCCAGGGAGATGAGTGACACAGCAAACCTGTTTGCTGACGTGGCATCACATCAGATCAAGCATTGTAAAGTCAAAACTGACATCATAAAGTTGAAACAGTGCCAATTTATAAATGTAAGTGTGAAATGTTGTAAGTCGAGGACTGCCTGTATAGCAGACACCAAACTGGGAAGGGGCAGCAGCACTTTGGAAGGCCAGATTAGAATTCAGAATGGCCTGAAATCCAGCAGGATGAATTTCAGGTACTACACTGAGGAGGAAGAAATCAAATAAGGACTAGGGTAGTGGGTCACAGCTTACATAAGAATCAGCCATGCAGTGCTGTTGCCAGAATGCAGATCTGATTCCAGAATGCATTAACAGGAATGTCATGGGTACTACAGGAAGTAGTTACTTTGCTCTGTTTTGACACTGGTGAGGCCTAAGAAGTGCTGTTCAGTTTTGGCCCCACACTGCAAGACAGATATAGTCAAACAGGAGAAAGTCTACTGGAGAACAACAACAATAGGAAGTTTAAAAAATGACCTGAGGGAAGGGCTGAAGGAATGGGGTTTGTTTCCCCTACAACTAAGACTGGATGCAGAGGAGTGACCAGGTATCATAAAAAAGATGTGATTATGTGGCTACTGGGAGAATAACAAAAATTAGCTTGAATTTGCAGCAGGAAGGATTTAGGTTGGTTGTTAGGACAATATTTACACTGTAAGGGGTGTGGACCATAAGACCAACCCACCAAGGCATGTGGTGGGACCTCATTCAGTAGAGGTTTTGATCAGAGTATGTATGACTGGGGCAGTGTGGGAAGGGGGAACTGATGATCCCCTGAGATCTATTCAGCCCTCCTCTTCATAGAAGTCTATGTATTAGAATGTCCTTAAGTAAATATACCCAGTAGAATATACTTTCACCGTGCCTTTCACTTCTACTTCCAACATGGCTTTTGTTTCACTTGGAATGTTGTGGAAAGGCAGAATTTTATTTCCCTGGCTATCGCAACATCTGTCAGAGGGCTTAGTCCAATCACCTTGAGGATTTTTTGTGTTCTTGTAGTGAGGAGGATGTGAATTTCTGCTTCTCTTCTTGTTTGTGCTAAAACACAATTAATATAAGCTCTGAATAGCCCGTATAGAGCAGTGAATTTTGTTTACAAAGAGCCATTTACTTAGCGATTTATTATGCAAATAGTTACAACTAGCAGTAGCAAAACAGAAGTTCTTTCTCTTAGAAGTGACCCATAAATGAGTCTAATAAACAATAAATAGACATTGGTAACCTCAGCAAATTTTGTCTTCAGAAATTTCTGGAATTCCCACAAGGGTTTTTCTGCATTACTTGTTATCACACTTCTTAGAATGCTTCTTCCTCAATTCAGTTCAATTGGGAAATGCCATCTTTGTCCACAAAAAGACTTACTACAAATAAAAACTTCCAGTTGCTGGCTCATCATTTGGCTAAGAGACCATATGTTAGTATCCAAATGATTGGCCCTCCTTGGGTACTCTACACTTAAGTGGCTCAAACATTCAAGGTTTTACCTAAAGAATATTTTAAATTTATATACCGATAACAGATCTAGAGTTACCAAGGCAAGAAATATTTACCAAAACTGTGATCAGCTTAATTTTCTGCCTCTCTCCTTTCCCATTTTTAAGACAAGTCTTAACTTCACAGTTGAATACCATGATCTCTTAATCTGCAAATCATAGACTCTTATTCAAAGAAATCCAGAGCTAAAAGACACTTATTTAATCTCTTCTTTAATGGAAGTTTCCCATGTAGGGCCTTGATTTAATGAAATATGGGATACTACATATCTGTAGTAAGACCCTTTTATTTATTTATTTATTTTTTACTGTCTAGTTTACCCGTTTCATAGCAGCAGAATTCATGTAGAAGTGGAATCTTGGGATCCATGTCTATGTTGGATCTTTTTTTGAACCCAGTAATGGCCCAGTGCTTGCATGTTTGGGGGCTTTCTTGTTTATTTGTTTTTTAAAGTATTTGTCTGCAGTGGAACTGAATTTATGACTAGTGTAATTCTTGCAGGTCCAACTGCCCTTCTGGCGCACGGAATAGGGTTTGGGAGCAAAGTTACTACACATCCTTTGGCTAAAGATAAAATGATGAATGGAGGTAAGTATAATACAAGGATGAGAATTTCTTCTCCAGATCCCATGGCCAGAAATTCTGTGGGGTACAGTGTGACTTAGTTGTGTGTTTCTTTAAGAAAACAGAGAAACTCCTGTGTGATTACCTAGCAGCTTTGAAGCAGCATAATATATTCTTGCACAGAATGCAAAATTCAATTGGATGTGCTGAGGAAATGTCTTAAAGCCTTCAGTGACTTCTGCCGGCAGACATTGGGAACTGGTGGGTTCAAGCCTAGTATTGAACTAGCTATAACAAAGGGGACCACTGTATCCAGAGACCACTGTCTGTCCATATTAAAACAATGTCAAGAAAGATTAAATCTCTTCTAAGAGCATTTCCCTCTCCCTGTTTGCAGCCAGCTCCTTCTTAGCCTTCTAAGTTTTACCTAAAGGAACCCAGCACAAATAATGATGTCATTAAGCGGTACCATTCCCAGACACTCAGGGTTTCACACGCCACTACATCTAAAGGTTTCTGCAGCCACTGCCCCAGGTTTCTGACATCAGCAAGTCCCAAAGTCTTGCCCAGAGCAGTTAGATCAGCTCCACTAAGGGAAATCTTCATGTACGTAGTTTTCCTGTGCATCCTGGGTGACTGAGGTTCATATAATTGTACTCGCCTCTGGCACCAGCACACTCTCCTTCTTGGACTTGAGGTCTTCAGGGGAAGGATCCATTGTGTCCTCTGGATCTCCCTATATTTCCCCACCCCAAATCTCTCCCAGGTTGAAGGGAATGTCTTGATCCCAGGCTTGATGTCCCCAGATGCCAGCTGCTACTTGCATGCTGTGCTCCTGGAGTTCTCGCTTTAAGTGATTAATGGTGCTCGGACAGGGGCCACGGTTTACTTTGGCTCCTCTTTTGGCTTGATGTTTAGTCATGGTCTGTACCGATTTTTTTCGGTAAGGTTTCTCAGCTAGCCTTTTCCTGGCCCAGGGATTCCTGTTGTTGGGCGTTATGTTGATTTACTTTCCTCAATTTTTCTTTTTCCAAATTCCGAGACAGTCCTTTTAGGGTTTGATTGCTTGTTTCTAACTGAGCACATTTGTCCTTTAGAACTTGGATCTGCTCTTCCTTTTCCTCAGTTTCTGAGGCTTTCTGAGCTTTTTCCTCTGTTGCTATTCTTACAGCATGCCACAGTAGCTAAACCAGAGCACTGTGTTGCCTTTGAGCCGAGGGTTTTTCACAAAGGCCAAAATTTTCAAATTGAACCTTGATGTCCCCTATGGAAAAGCCTGGGGGGCACACATCCTCCCTCCATGGGCTAGGACCACCCCTCAAGATCTTATGGAGAGGGGAAATTTCCTCCCTCTGTACCCTCTTAACTTCATGGTCCCCTGCTCCAAGCTTGGGGAACTTCTTCCTGAGTAAGGACACTTTCTTAAACACGCTCTGAGCCTGTTGGTTTCCAAGCCCTCAGCTGCCCGACTGGCTATGCCCCTGCCCCGCAGGAGTTCTATAACCAAATATCTTCCCTGGGATATGTCTGCCCCCTTGGGTGAGTTCTGTATGTTCCTGACTCTAAGCCTGTTGGTTCCCAAGCCCTCGGCTGCCCAACTTCTTGCAGGAATTCTCTAACCAAATCCCACTCTGTGGATGTGGGTTCTGTAGGGTGACACAGTGTCTAATAAACTAGAATTTATGATGATCCTGTGAGTTGGTCCTTTGTAGCCAACAGCTGCTGCCAGGTGGGCAGGGGACGTCTGCCTGGCCTGGCCCTCCTCTGCCCTGCCGTGCCGGGTCCTGCCTCCCAGGCTGCAGCGGCCCTGAGTGGGGAGGGCAGTGGGACAGTCCTGCAGTGGGCAGCTTGTACCTGCCCCCCACCTTGGGCTCTGCTCCAGTCTTGCTGCCCATGGGGGAGGGGGAGCCAGGCTCCATGCTCTGCTCTGGCCACAGCAGCCACCGCTGCTGCCTCCCACAGGTGGCAGCTGGGGCCCCCCTTTGGCAGGGCAGGGGGCTGCAAGTAGGGAGT
>NW_017729014.1:6058-12273 GCF_001723915.1 Gavialis gangeticus | reverse complement strand
TGGGGAGGGCGGTGGGACAGTCCTGCAGTGGGCAGCTTGTACCTGCCCCCCACCTTGGGCTCTGCTCCAGTCTTGCTGCCCATGGGGGAGGGGGAGCCAGGCTCCATGCTCTGCTCTGGCCACAGCAGCCACCGCTGCTGCCTCCCACAGGTGGCAGCTGGGGCCCCCCTTTGGCAGGGCAGGGGGCTGCAAGTAGGGAGTGAGGGGTGCCAGAGGGCTGTGGGTGGGGACTGAGGGGCATCAGCAGGGCTGGGGGGCTGTGGCTTGGGAGTGAGGGGCAATAGCATAGGCAGGGCATGGACATATCAGGGCTGCTCAGCGTTACAAAGCAGGGGTGGGGGGCAGGAAATGACACACACTTTTTGTGAGCTTTCCATTTTTCAAGGACATTGCTCAGCCAGCAGTGGAAATTACTGTGACATGTTTAGCATATGATGTGGCTGATCTTCAGCAATTTTGAGTGGTGTGGTGCAATACTGCAGAACTTTCACTAGAGGGAGATAGACGATGAACTATTAGTTGCAGTGCTATTTTGCCAGCTGTCCAGACCTTTTATTGTGATGTTTTATGGGTTTGCTTTTTAAAGCATGAACTACTGTGGGCTGCTGTAGATTAAAAAAGACTCTTGGTCTTCATTAAACAAAACCAAACCAGACCCACATTTCTCACACTTATGGGGGGGGGGAGGTGAAAACAACTGCATGCACTTCAAAATTTTCAAGAAACAGACATTTAAGAAACCCCATTACCAGCCCTTTCTAGAAAGTCTCATGACTTTCAGGGCCATGACTTGTGACTTTTTGGGTTGACAGCACCCCAACCCTTATGGTATGTTTGTAAAATGTTGCAAAATTGCTGCATTAATTCTGTGTGAGCCTTACAATGTATCCTGCCTTGTCTTCCTCTCCAGAACACTACAAGTACTCTGAAAACCGGGTTGAGAAGGATGGGAACATTCTTACCAGTCGTGGTCCAGGCACCAGTTTTGAGTTTGGCTTGGCTATTATTGAAACGCTAATGGGGAAGGAGGTGTCTGACCAAGTGAAGTCTCCACTTATACTGAAAGATTAATACACAGGTGTAATTGGTGAACAGGAGAAGAAAGTCCTCAGGTACTTATGTCCCTTCCTGGAAACAACCAGAAAGCAAGCTGTATCTTGTATACAATCTCATTGTGAGGCAAATGCCTTTCATAAAGTATTGTTGTGAACTGGAGTAATTCATAAACCAATGGGTTTTGTTCATAAGGAAACGGATACAGATGTCTGCTAACTCATGACTCCATGAGAAAGAGGTAAATAGCTGTGAATAGGGAAAAAACAACTTATCCATGTGCTTTGAAGCTTGCTTGTTCAAATAAAAATGTAGTAACCCTGTTCAAGAATTAATTGCTACTTGCATATGCATGTTTCTTCATTGTTTTGATTGTGAACTTTGCAAGAATTTATTTTACCACTTAGATTCAGTTCCAGAACCTAACTTCATAGCAAATATTTGTGGACAAATTCTTGTGACATCTTGATAAATGCAAATGGAAAAATTTATGGCCATGTTTGGACAATGAAATAGTCCAATAGAACTAAGGCTATGACACTTTAAAAATGATATTCAGTAAATAAGATGTATTCAAAACAAACAGGGATTTTTCAGGGGTGTCAAATATATGTCCTGCAGGCCACATCTGGCCTGGGGAGCCAGGTCACCCAGCCTGCAGAGTTGCCCCAACTCTGCTTCCCATAGCAGCAGCCAAGTGTGTGGGTAAGAACTGCGGTGCTGAAGCCCAACCAGCACCATGGTGTGTTCCTGCAGTGGCAGCCAAGTGCTTGAGTGACAACTGTGGAGCTGGAACCTCGGCAGTACCATGGGATAAAGCCTAGCACTGTGGCTTGTTCCTGCAGCAGCAGCCAAACTCTTGAGGTATTGGGCTTCTTCCTGAGGTGCTGCTGGGGCTCCAGTGCTGTAGCTTTCACCCAGAAGCTTGGCTGCTGTTGTAAGAAGAAACCATGATGCTGCTGGGGCTCTAGCACTGCAGCTGTCACCCAGCTGCCTGGTTGCAGCTGTGGAAAGAAGCTGCAGTACTGCTGTGGCTCCTGTGTTGTGACTCTTGTTGGTTTGGCTGCCAAGCACCTGGGCAAGAGTAACAGCACTGGGGCCCCAACAAGAATGTAGGAAGCCTAGCACTGTGGCTTGTTCCTATGCTGGCAGTGAAGAGTCTGGGATGCTGGTTAGAGTGGCTGCCACGTGCTGGATCCACCATGGGTTGGGAGGGGCTGTGGGCCTAATCTGGCCAGTGGGACCAGCTGGGTGCCATTTACTTGTCTTATGGACCAGTCCCACACTATGTACCTGTTCTGCAGGGTTAAGAGTTTGACATTACTGCTGTATATATTTAGCCCTTGGCTTAAGGGTTTAGATTAGGAGCTGGGTTGTTTCCTGCAACCTTTGAACTGTGCTGTCATTGAGATTTGTGGGTGATACAGTTGTAACAGCACAGATGTGGCATTCAAGTTCAAGGGCTTCCCTTACTATCATTCAGATTGAAGGCACATAGTACTTCAGTTGTATGCTATGCCTGCTACTCATGTGACAGTACTCCTGCCTATGAGTGTAACACATCAGTTGCCAGGCAAAAACTAAAATCTTTCCAATGACTGTAAAACTCAACACATTTGCCCATTAAACCTGTAGGTCTGACATGTGTTGCCATGTAAATGTAAGCCAAACCAGAAAGAGGAGTTTGCCATTCAAAACCAAATTGGAGAGCATCTTCCAGGCCATTACCTGCACTCAATTCACAGGGCATAGAAGAGAACTGCATACTGTTAAGTGCAAATGCTTTCTAACCTTCTACAGAGCTGCTATTTATAAGGCCTTAAGAGGAAAATCAAATATTTCAGATTATGTTCTGGTGCTTCATTTCAATAGAATACAAGGTATCTGCAAAGAAACAAAAATTCTACTTGGTTTTTATTTATCTTACCAAATTGTCTCACTGGGACAAATAGTTGAAAAAGGGAATATAATCAAAGTGTATGTACACTTTCTGTTCATTAACTTCCAGAAGGCCTATGATAGTCTATGTAGAGAAAGGCTGTAGCCCACAATAGTTGCATTAGGATTTCCCAGCAAACTAGTTGATCTCATTAAAGTTTTCATACATGAATCAAGAAACAGAATTAGAACCTGCGAAAGCAAATCGGACCCCTTCCCACTTAGAACTGGATTGAAACAGAGGATGGTTTGTCTGTGATCCAATTTAACCTGGCACTGGAAAAAGTAACAAGGAGCACAATTTAAGGGAAGGAGTTACACTCTCCATTCAGGTGAACAGGGTTCCTGACCAGAGCCGTATTACTTGGGGAAATCCCCGTAGCTGGCAGTCACGATGCCCAGGGTGGAGAAATATAAGGAGGACAAGGCCCTGGGACAAACACCTGTGGGCACTGAGAGGATGGAGAGGGGGATTGCCCAAGAGCCCAGGGGAAGACTACCCCTAAACATGGAGCCGAGATGCAAAGAAGGGACTGCGTGGCTACCAGATGCCAGCAATAAGTTGTAGGTGGGAAGAAGTTGCAGGTCTGGGCAGCAACGGGATGAGGCGTCCCACAATAGGGAGTCGGTCCCCGGTTGGGATCCGGAAGGGAACCTGGCAGTGGCTTCAGAGAAAAAGGGGTACCAAGCCAGTGGCCCTGCTCTGACTCCATGACAGACCATTACTGCACCTCCATGATGTGGAGAGCGCGCGCAGAGAGGGATGTGCAGGGAGCTCCCGGGCGCTGACCTGCTACCACTGTGGAGAGAAGGGCCACATGTCCTGGTTTTGCCCTAGGCCATCCCAGGCCCAAGCCACTGTGGCTGATGCACACGACAAAAAGATGGATTGTAGTTTTGGGCGGCACAGAAGTCCGGGCCAAAAGAGCAAGCCCGTGGTGGAAGTAAGAATAGATGACACAGTCATACCTGCAATTGTGGACACCAGCTGCTCCCAGTTGATGATACATAAGAAACTGTTTCCCCCACATGTAGGGAGTCCTGGAAGCCCAGTATCCATAGTATGTATGCATGGTGCTGCCTATACGGAAGAAGGTAAACCTCTTGGTGCTGAGGCGCACTGAAGAGATTCTTGTGGGGTTGGCTGAGATGTTACCTTGTCCCATACTGCTGAGCATGGATTGGCCATACCTGGAAGAAGTTATTCGCCAGCTGATTATGGAGGTGCACAAGGAAGAAGAAAGGAATCCCCAGGCTCTTTGTTTTGGAGATCTGGAGGAAGACGTGGATGTGGACCAAGTTATAGGAAAAGGGGACTTTCATCAGGAGCAATGTCAGGAACGCTTATTCAGGAATATATTGGAATTCCGGACCACCAGAATAAGGAAGATCTGCAGAGACACCTCCAAAACCCACGATATGAGGTAAGGAAGGGCTTTCTTTACGGGGTAGAAGATCAAGAAGAGGGAGGAGAGAGATCCCAGATCCTGGTGCCCCAGAAATATTGGGAGGGCTTGCTGCGGGTGGCCCACACTCTGCCCATGACAGGGGCACCTAGGAATAGATAAGATGGAGGCCAGGCTAAAGCGCAGGGTCTTCTGGCCCGGCATAAGTAAGATGGCAGAGAAGTTCTGCGCGGAATGCCCAGAATGTCAGAAAAACAGGGGAGTAAAGCCGGCAAGGTTTCCACTGATACCAGTGCCCCTGATTGGGTGGCCAATTGATTGAATTGCACTGGACATAGCTGGCCCCTTCCCATGTAGCAGGACGGGGTATCAATTGATTCTCATGATCATTTACTATGCCACGCAATTTCCTGAAGCAGTACCATTGAGGTCAGTGACAGCTTCAGCCATAGTGGGCTCTGCTGAGATGGATTGCTTGGGTGGGGATACCCTATGAAATCTTGATGGACCAAGGGAAAAATTTCATGTCAAAGATTTTAAAGGGTTTCCGCCAGGTGCTGAAAATTAAACAGCTGCGCACTTTAGTCTATCATCCTCAAACCGATGGCCTAGTGGAGTGGTTTAACCGCACCCTCAAAGGAATGATCAGGGCATGCATTCAGGGGGACCCCCGGGAATGGGATGCTATGCTACCCCCACTACTCTTCATGATAAGGGAAGCCTCTGAGGCTTTGACTGGGTAGGTCCCATTCGAATTAATCTACGGTCACAGCCCTCGAGGACTATTAGACCTAATATGTGAGGAGCAGATACAAGCTGAGACGGACCCGTCGCAACCACGGGTGGTGGGAGAGTTCAGGGAGCGGTTGGAAAGGGTTCAAGAAATAGCACAAAAAAACCTTAGCCAGTGCCAAGAGAGACAGAAACAACGTTCCGATCCATCGAAAGGGAACTTCAGGCAGAGGACTGGGTAGTAGTGTTGCTCCCAGACAACACCCACAAGATCATGGCCCAGTGGCAAGGCTCCTTTTGCGTGACCTGATGCACAGGGCCTGTGAATTACGAGGTTTTGCGAACGACACTGACACGGAGAAAGCAAATATATCACCTCAACCTGCTATGAAAGTGGTGTCAAGGAGATGGGTGGCTAATGAAACTGGTAGATGGGATTGAAAAAGAAAATGGGACAACTGTCCGGGACCTGACGGAGGCTTGGGGGGAACCAAAGGTAGACAACCAATTAGACCCAAGCTGTCAAGCCAAAATGAGAGCACTAATTGTGGAATTTCATGATGTATTCAGAGAAGTACCAGGAGAGGCTAGGGGGTCCACCACCATATCATGACACCACAGGGACCCATAATTAGAGATTACTGGAGGAGGCTACCTTGCCACTTGTGGCCGGCCATCAGGAAATCGAGTAAATGAAGAGACTGGGGATTATCGAAGAGTCTAAAAGCCCTTAAAGAAGCCCCATTGTGGTGGTGCCAAAACAGGACGGGTCAATTTGTTTTGCATTGACTACCGGAAACTAAATGAAATCGCCATGTTCGACGCCTTCCTGATGCCCCAAATTGATGACATGTTAGAGAAAGTGGGATGGGCTCAATATATATCCACCCTGGATCTCACCAAAGGGTACTGGCAGATCCTAGTGGTCGTGGAAGATAAAGAAAAAACAGCATTTGGCACCCTGTGGGGCCTCTTCCAATTTAAAAGAATGCCGTTTGGGCTAAATGGGACTGCCGCCTCCTTTCAGCGGTTAATGGAAAGTACACTTGCCCCACACCAGGACTATGCAGCAGCCTACATAGATGA
>NW_017729014.1:0-1058 GCF_001723915.1 Gavialis gangeticus | reverse complement strand
CAGTGGTCGTGGAAGATAAAGAAAAAACAGCATTTGGCACCCTGTGGGGCCTCTTCCAATTTAAAAGAATGCCGTTTGGGCTAAATGGGACTGCCGCCTCCTTTCAGCGGTTAATGGAAAGTACACTTGCCCCACACCAGGACTATGCAGCAGCCTACATAGATGATATTATTTTTTCACCCGACTGGGAAGCCCATTATTGACACCTTCCAATACCTGCTGAAAGTCTCAGGCGGACGGGGCTCACCGCCATTCCCAAAAAATGCGCACTAGGAAAACGGGAGACGCAATACCTGGGATTCTTGGTAGGCCAGAGGGTCATAAAGCTGATGATCAACGAAGTGGCTGCCATAAATCAGCACCCCTTACCGAGAACGTTGAAGCAACTATGATCCTTCCTGGGGTTTGTCAACTACTACCGGCATTTTATCCCCAACTTTTCAGAAAAGGCAGCGCCACTGACAGAGTTGACTAAGGGGCAGCGCAACCCGTTCCCATGGGATTCAAGAACTCTCAGGGCCTTCAACCAATTAATAGAAGCCTTGTGCCAGCACCTGGTTCTATATACACCTGATTGCTGGAAAACCTTTTTACAAACAGGCGCCTCATCAGTAGCCCTGGGGAGCTATACTATTCCAAAAAGAGCAGGGAGCAGAAAGACTAGTGGCATTTGCCAGTAGAAAGCTCAACCCAACCGAATCCTGTTATTCCATGATAGGAAATGGAATGCCTGGCAAATACGGTGGGGCGTAGAGCTCTTTCAGCACTATCTGTTGGGCAGGGAATTTGTGCTGATCACCGATCACGCTTCCCTGCGATGGTTGCGGACAGCTAGGTTGAATAACACAAGACTTATGAGATGGTCTCTGGTCTTACAGCCATTTTGTTTTTCAGTAGAGCAATGAGCGGTCAGGAGGAAGAAGAATGTAGATTTCCTATCCCACCCCAGAGATGACCTTGACAAGGAGACACAACCCAATGAAAACGACATGCAGAAAGATCGGGTACTGAACCTTCTAACCCAGGCAGAGGTTTTTTCTCCCTTCTGCCCCCCCCCC
>NW_017729013.1:11362833-11363400 GCF_001723915.1 Gavialis gangeticus | reverse complement strand
GAAAAACACTTGGTCTAATCTTCATAGAGCCTTCAGTAAACACCTTTATCACACAGACATAATTTTCATCTGTCACACTCATTCTCTATGGAATGCATAACAAGCATAAAGCACCTATGAACTGTATCCACACAGTTAGGGTGAGATTACACATTTGAGTTTGCAAGTGCTAATTGTAAGGAATATTAGTTGGTGTTAAGATGATCACTAACTAATAATCAGTGGTACATTAAGGGTTAATATCCTCTCTAATGTGCACTGCTCCAACTTGCCATTAGAGATCTGGGGAGTAGGGGTAAGTCAGCCCCAACAACTGCTCTCTCCCTGCTCTGGTGGGAAGGGGAGTAGTGTGCCTGGAGATCGATCAACATGAAGCAGCATGCCAGGAGGTGGAAAAACATTGGAGAGGGGCTATATCAAATGTAGTTATTTAAAAGCATTGTATTTGATTGAAGTCAAATAAAAGAAATAAAAAAAATAAAGACTCCAGACGCTCATTTGTTTCAATAAACTGTGGATAGTAGGAGAGGGCTGGGCCCTGAGGGGCCCCTTGCCCAAGCCCAGTGC
>NW_017729013.1:11354029-11357833 GCF_001723915.1 Gavialis gangeticus | reverse complement strand
TATATCAAATGTAGTTATTTAAAAGCATTGTATTTGATTGAAGTCAAATAAAAGAAATAAAAAAAATAAAGACTCCAGACGCTCATTTGTTTCAATAAACTGTGGATAGTAGGAGAGGGCTGGGCCCTGAGGGGCCCCTTGCCCAAGCCCAGTGCAGCCATCCCTTTGGCTTGAGGCTGAGGGAGGCTAAAGTAGGCTGCAAGGGGGACTGCCCTGCAGGGGGGTGGCACAGGTCTGGGGCCAGGGACTGCAAGGGGCAGGAAGTGCTGAGGAGCTTAGCAAGTGCTGAGCTGTCCATGGGTTCCCTCCTGGTGGGGGTAAGGGGATGAGTTTGGTACCCTGACCCCTGGTAACCCACACCATTAGCTGGCTGCATGCCAGCCTGCAATTCCAGCCAGCTGCCAAGCTCCCTGCCCTCTCTAGGGAAGCCAGGGACAGCTTCTCCCAGTAAGCTGAAAGCAGAGACTGAGGAGGGTGAAGCTGGGGCTGCTGACCTGAGAACTGGCACCACTTGTCGTCTGAAACCCTTCTCCCCTTCCCAGGGAACAGGGCTCAAGCCTTGGCCGGAGCCAGTAGAACCTCCTCTTCTGCAATTTTCTGAGTTGCTGCTTCAAGTTCAAAGGGACAGTGTCTTCCTTCACAGCAGCTGATTGGCTGCAGTTTTTTCAGAAGGGCATGAGTGGGGAAAGCCAGGGTCATACGATGAAGGCTGCCAGGAGCAGGTGGGTCCCTGAGAAGCCTCCCAGCCCCCTGCAGCTCCCTCATGGGATTCACCAGGTGCCTTAGAGTTCAGGAGGAAGGTTAGTTCTTGGAGTAGGAGAGTGGGAAAGGCTGGGAATGGTGCATTCTGGGATGCTGAAGGACTCCAAATTGGTCATTTTATGTCAGTGGAATACTCAAGTTCACTAGCTAGTTAACACCATTCAGTGATAATCCTCCCCTGAAGTGGCATGACTTTAAGACACCTAAAGGGCACTTAGCACTAGTTAATAAGCCTGAACAGGCAATTTTTCAAGTTTTAAGCACTCCTAACAAGAGCAAATTGCAATGTGTAATCTCAACTTTAGTGTACTGAACCAGAAGCCAGGGTGCAAGAGTCCCTGGGCTGCCCAGCACAAGATGGAGGTGCTGATGCACTTAGAAAACTTTAACATTGAAAACTACCTGTCTCTGGTGTCAAGTGTCAGTTTGGCAGGGTTTTCAGGATAAAAATATTATAATGAGGCACCCATGTCCTTCAGTGAATGTAGCCCTTTGCTTCTCTGTGCTTCAAGCTCTTCTTCTCTAAAATAGCTCTTTGCAGTGGCTCTCTAAGGAGACACTGAAAATGGAAAGGTGCTCAGATGCTGTGGTAGTGCAAGCATGGATGATGCGTAGGGGGTGCACACGGCTGCACATGCACCCCCTGAGATTGGCAGTGCACCCCCTGCAATTGGCCACTGCTGACACTGCTGGCAGCGCCTGTGGGCGGTTGCCACTTGCCACCCCCACCTCACCACCAACACTGCCGTGGCCACCTGCGGAAGCTCCCCGCTCGCTGCTGCCACCACCACCTGTGGGCAGTCGCTGTGCCCCCCCCAGCCTCTGGGGGCATGAGTTGATCATGAGTGCAAGCCAGGTAAATACCTACAAAGCTGGTTTTGGTTTTTGCCTTCATAAGAAGCCAAGGTCCACCAGAATTTCCACAGTCTGAGCAGCACAAGGCTAAAATATGAGAAGCCAGTGACAATCATCTCACTCATAAATCTAATTAGGGTGCTTGGGGATTTTTTGGGTTTTCTGGCTTTTTTATTATTTCTTAAAGCAAACTTGCAAGCACAAGGACAGATGTCAAGACCAACCTTTTAAATATCACTATGAAAGCGAGCATTGATACCAGGGAGCAAAAACTGTTTATGCTCTTGCTATTTAATGGTGTAAAACAATACACTTTACAGCAACTATTAGCTAGCTAATGGCATCCCATCATTCCTCATATCAGTTAAGTGACAGATGGAGTTGACGGCATAATTAAGCCACCATGAGTGTCATAAATTACAAAACTACTATCAATGTTCCAAACACACCGAAGGAACCCTTGCAGATATGATGTACGATGAGTATGAGTGAGCAGTCCTCATTATGTGACTGAAACAAAGCCATTATGCATTTGCTATCGCTGTGAGGAAACCTTAGAATCAGGCACATTGCATCACTACTGAGACACGTTTTGCAGTTCAACGGAGCTCCCTCTGAAAAAAAAAGAGGTTAGGGAGGGCTGGTCTATTTCTTTTTCATCAAGCAATGTAGCCATTTGACTACTTGATCTGAATTCAGGCTCAGCTTCGCAGGATGTGGGACAAGCTCTCTTGCCAGTGCAGTGTATATTTGGATGTTGAAGTCCTTCCTCCAACAAAATGCCCCCACCTCAAAGAAGCTTTGGTTTCAGAAGAGGGCAGATGAAGTCGAGTGTCCCCCAAATCTTCCCTGGATCTACATTCCAGACACTTGCAACATTAGAATGAGATGTGGGTCCCTAGAGACAGCACTGATCTTTTGGTGGGAGATTTCAAAAACGTTCCTTGTAAAGCAAATTTGACACACAAAGCCTTCCCACTTCTTCACTTGCACTTACTAATGAGTCATTTGTATAACTAATTGAAATGTTTTCATCTGGAATGCTTTTCCAATGGACTGTTGTTTCATTGAAAAGGAAACATTCTCCAAGAACACACTGATATTGACAAATTTTTCAGTGGAAACATTTTGAACTGATCTGAAATTGACATGATGTATTCCATTTCAACATTCTCATTTCACTTTACTCCAGTGTTCTCAGGTTCATTTTATTTCCAATATTAGATTAAATTAGATTCAAGCCATATCACATACAGAAATAAAATATTTAATGATGACATTTTGATGTTTCTGACCAGGATTTCTTTCTTATTATTTTTGGAATTTGTGTTTTGTTAAAAAAAATAAGATTTTAACTTTCTTCCCATTTTGTGACAAATCAAATCTCAGAATGTTGGAATTTACCACAGCATGTAAGTTCCATTTTCTACCCAGGTCTAAGCATTCTCATTATAGCAAAAAATGAGGCTTTAGCTGAGATCAGAATCCTATGGTGATAGGAATACATAGCCATACAGAAAGAGACAGCCCCTGAAAAGTGCAAGTGAAAGGACACATTAGTCACACATGCTTTTTGCAGATGGGAAATAAGGCACAGACACATTAAGTGATATGCCCACAGTCACACAGGGAATTCGTAGCAAAGCCAGAAACCAAACCCCGTCCAGCCTTACTTCTTTAATTATCATTGAAATACTCTCACAGTGGCACAACTGAAATCAGGCTTCAAAGTAATGCACTATAGAAATGAATGAAAGAGCTCACATCTCTCAGAGTAATTGTTTTGGGTTGTTTTCAAGTTCAGACAAATATCACTGCACCAACAGCTACCCAGTGCACTCCATACAGGGTATCTTTAAAACCAGAAGTGATAGACACCTCCCTTAAAAAAACCCAAAAAACTTAGAATATGGATCCTCAGATTAACCTTTTGAAGATCAATTAGATGAGCTCTTGGTTAGTTTCTCTCTCCGGCAGCGCAGAAGTGGATGTTAGTTCTTTCTAATTCTTTGTAGAGTTCTCTATGATACATTGTTAGGTTCTGGGTGGAGGCACACTTATAAATGGTATGCTAGCACAAGCTCATATTTTACAGCCTGTCCCTGTGACCTATAATGATACAGTGCATCATCATAACAGAAGATTATCCCTTCAAACTTTAAATGAATTTAATTTACTTGACTGTAG
>NW_017729013.1:11343812-11353775 GCF_001723915.1 Gavialis gangeticus | reverse complement strand
GATCTGTGGATTTTGGTGGGGGGGAGGGCAGCTGTCCACAGACATATTATTTTATCAAAAAAACACATAGAGAAATCTGTAGATCAGACAAATAGAAGCACATTAAGGCTGACAGTGAGTGATGTAAATTTACTGGGAAATTATACGGAGAGAGTAGGGGAAGTGACACAATTTACATTTGGTGCCTCTGTTTATTGCTTACAGCTGAGCATTATAAATAATGCACTGTGCTCTCACTGCATGCCCTATAAAACTATTTTTTCCCCTCTTCAGCTCTCATGGATTTGGTGACCTGTACAAAGTACCTCAGTGTGGTTGACCAAGGAAAATATTTGCAGGGCAGCTAGTGATGGGGTGTGGGCAGGGAAGCAGGAAGCCTCAGATTCATTCAGGAAGGATATGGGTTGAGCTTTTCAAAGTGACCTGTGATTTTTGGCACCTCAACCTTCACAGACCTCTGAAAATCATATTCCTTTTAAGGTCTCCCAAGACAGACACATAAAACACTTGACCCTTAAGCTAATGTTACCTTGGGGGTTTCATTGTGATTACCGTATTATCAGCTTCCTATATAGCCCATGCTCTACAGGGCCAAGTGTCTCAGATGAACAATAATAGCAAAGGGTTTTTCATCAGCAGACCACCAAGCACTTTATGAAGGAGGTCAGTGTCATTGTCTGCATTTTACAGATGGAAAAACTGAGGCATGGAGTATCACCCAGCCGGCCAGGTGGGCATGGAACCTAGGTCACTTTAGATAAAGCATCCCCAGCACCATTTTTCAGTGCGGGTATGCTGATACACAAGACTGGAGTCTGCTGGAGTGAGGTAATTACCAGGCTTCCACAGACTCAATTAATCGAGTCTGCTCCAACCCATGGGAGAAGCCCGTAATTACAACACATGGGAGAAGCCTCTCTGCATGTGTATATGCACCCGAAAACCCTACACTCGACCACGCTCACTTTTTAAGCGCTTCCTCAGGTTGATCACTATTGTCAGAGTTTCCGTTCAAAGCAATAACAAGCAGGCAAAAGGCTCCATGCACTGAACCCCCAAGCCATGCATATCCCCACCATGTGCAAGAGCCACTGCTGAGCTCTGTGAATTACCTGCAGTTACAAGGACTACTTTTACTGATTTCAGAAAGCTTCTAACACTTCTGTCTAATCCTGAGTACCATCTTCTGGTCTCTTCCCAGGTTATCCTTTACATACGTACAGACACAAAGAACTCTCAGAACCCCTCTCCTGTGGCGCTAAGGTCATAGAACCTGAGGCATGCTGATATCTGAGTAACACAACCATACCACAGGCCATTTGTGATATCACAACAGAGGTGTGGGAAGCAAATGTGTTTTCCCCACTTCTCCCTTTTTGACTTCACCTTGACTTGAGCCACCTTTCCCCATCAGCAAGGTAGAGAATACAAGTTACTCAGGCTGCTCTCAAGATCTACCTTAATAGAAATTCCACTGTCTATGCACAAGCCAGAATGTGCAACCTGCCTGCCTTATGTCTGAGATTGATGTGGCACCCCCATTACCATCTCTCTTAGCCCCTGCTTCTCCTTGGTATGATGGACAATGGAGTGTGTTTATGAGCTGCAGCCTAGTGTCAATATGTCTGTGATATGACAGCCCAACTAGGTCTAGTCTTGGCATTGACTTCTAGTAGGAAGAATTAATGAAAAAGCCTTTTATTTTTAATGTAATGTTTGGTTCTCATGAATGTCAGGGACTAATGGCACTAGGGAGAGAAAGTCAGGCATAATGCAATTCACTCGCCTCCCACACAGCCCTGCTAATGCACGGCATCCCTGACCTGCAACACCCCTTGTTCTGCCAGTGCTCAGCCTCACACAGCTATGGCATCTCACCACGCTCAGAACTTTCCACCCACTGCAATTTACAGCTTAGCTCTACGCCCCTTCAGCACAGTTATTGCCCTGCACTTCTGAGCTTCTGCAGTCACTGTTCTCCTGCCACAGAAACCACCCCAACTTTGCTCTTCCAAACTTACTACACCACCTTCTCCCAGCAACTCTTGCACCCCATAGAACTCAACTGCCATCTTTCAAGTTGTGAATCTGTACATTAGACACAGTGCATTCTAGTGCAGCAAACTGTTACAAAAAGGTGCCACAAGTGGTATGGGCAGCCTCTGTGTATGGCATGTGACAGAATCAGAGAGGGAGCAGAAAACAAAGTAGCAGCTTGGGCAGAGAGCACAGGTCTAGGAACAGAAAGCAAAGCAGATTGGGCAGGGGAAAGGGATTGGTGTAGTGCACAGGGCTAATTTGCAGTATGCATTCCAAAAAAGGTTGCCCCCACTGTTCTAGCAGACAGATCGGGAGGCTGGGTCATTAGCAGCATGGGTTCTAGTCCCTGTTCTGTCCTGCTGACTGACCACAAGCAAGTCACACTGGACCAGAGGTATTTAGTGCCTAATTCCCATAAAATGATTTTGCTAAGTGCCTAACTCCCATCAGTTGATTTCATTGTGTATTTAAACTTTTGCCTCCCTGTGCCTCCGTTTCCGCATGTGTAAAAGAGAGAGAATGCTGCTGACCATGTTTATAACTGCTTTGAGATGTACTGATGAACTTATCTGTAGAAAAGTTACATGGTGTTATACTGGACAGCCAGCACACCCCATTCTAGTCCTTCAACCATTCTTCTTTCCCCATCTCTGCACATATTCCTTGATGCAGCATCCCTTGCTGTTCCAGAGATGCTTCTCCCAGCAGCCAGTTCTGCCTCTAGTGACTGACCTGCTGTCCATATCTTCTCCAAGATACTGCAATGCTGAACATATAATACAGCCCCAGCAGCATCTAATACCAAGTATTTCCTTTCTTCTCTCTGCCATAAATGATACAGATTTATTTTCCCTTATTGCTGATTCATCCAAAAGTAACTCATTTGAAAGATTTGTCAGCTTTCTTTCTCTATTCCTTACACAAAGATGTTCATGCTGCAAGACATTCCTGTGCATTGTGCCCAAACACCAATACCCTGAGGTTTTGTGGGGTGAGTTTTAAACTTGATTTTCCTAGCTACATCTTTTCTTCTGTTATCAAAGGCTCTTTGCTTTGTAAAATTAATGCTCCCTTCCCTTCCAGCTCTGGACTCAAAACCTGCCTTGGTCGTCATCAACTTCAGCAGCAATCTCTCACAGTCAAGGACGATCATCTTCCATGATTATTTATATCTATGCCTGACAAGGCTGATCCAGGATTGTCCCAGACCAGCCTTGGTAATGCAGCATCCAATAAAAAGTCCAGTGAAGTCAACTGATTGACTTTCATGGCCTGCACCATGGACTGCAGGCTAATCTATGCTGCATCCATATTTAAACCTCTGTGGTGGCAGCATCCACCATTCTGCTAGCAAAGTAACATCATCTTTACTAAGAAAATAAAGGTCTACAGAAAGGGTCAGAAACCAGCCAGATCTTGCCATCTGGGAATGGAGACCTCATAGGGCACCAAGGTAACCTCCATCACAGAGAACTTCTAACCCTAGGAAAGCCTCATGCTGTGGGTAAGAGACATGTGGCCCTAAAGGTAACAAGCTCCAGCTATTCTTAACTGGTGGAAAGTCCCTTGGGTACACTACCAGCTGTCCCAAATTAAAGCAAACTGCTCCAATCCATACTATTTAGCAACTCTGCTTCCTGCAATCCTTTCACAGCATCTGATGAAGTAAGCCCTCTGCTTATGCTATATATCTTTGCTTTAGCTAGTATATAAAATCTACCCTGCCTTATGTGCATGTGTGTGCACACACTCCTTAAGTTCAGGAGATAGTTGAATTAATTAAATTGTTATATTTCATCTGTATTCATTTCTATGACTCCGGTTAGGAAACAGCTTTCTCTCCCTCACTAAGACAGATAAACCTGCTTTGCATGATAGGCTTTTAGTAAGAAGACTTCCTTTTCATTTATCTTCCTTTGCATTGGTTTTCATTGCAAAGGATGTTAGGAAGATTCAATTTCATTGCAAGGAATAGATAGGAAGCACTGTCAGAGATTAAGGTGTCCAAAGAAAAGGCATTGAAACAGCTGGTGAACTACAATGAAACAGTGCCCACCCCACAATGACTTCATTTACACTCAGAGAGAAACGAGAAGGCAGAGGGAACAACCCATAAAGTGATGTAAGGCAAGGTCTCTGCTCAGTGCAAAGTGTAAAGGGTGAAAAAAACCCAGGACATCAGCAGTGACCCAGAAGGAGTGTGGGACAAAGTGACACTGCAAGCAGCTTAACTTTCTCTATACTCACCTTGGGTCTGCATCATTCAGAGTGGGCGTACCTACACATGGAATAAGTGTGCCTGAATAAAATCTGACACAGTTTGTGCCAGTTTATTGCTCCCAGGCGCAGCGGTTCTACAAGTGCCCAGGACCACAGCACGTGGAGCCAAGGCAGCCCAGCCCCAGCTGGCAGGAAGCCTGGGTCACATTGCCAACCTGGAGCTGCTCCGCCCCAGCTCACTGTGCTGAGGAGGGGCTGGCTGGAGCACAAGGGTGCTACAGTGCAGAGCTAGCTGGCAGGCAGCCTTCACACTATAGCACCCTCATGCTCCAGCCAGCCCTGGTCACCATCTACACATGCATTGCAGTGGAGTAAATAACTCTGCTACAAAATGCTGCCTGACATAGCTTGTGCTGACTTGTCTTGCACAATTTTTCAGTTATAGCACTTAGGTATATTTCCTTTGAATTCTTCCACTGTGTCTCAGACTGCATCTACCTTTTGTAGCCTTTGAATGCATTTTGATACTGTGCATTCAGCTTTTGTTTGCTTGTTTGTTTTGTTAGACCAGATATGGCATTATACCATACAGACACTTTAAACCATTTCAGGCTGGACATAAGGAAGAACTTCTTTACTGTCCAAGCCCCCAAGGCCTAGAATAGACTGCTCCCAGAGGTGGTTCAAGCACCTACCTTGAACAACTTCAAAAGACCCCTTCTGACTTCCTGCTCCTGGGGCAGGGGGCTGGACTCAATGATCTTCTGAGGTCCATTCTAGCCCTAATGTCTATGAAATCTAAGATAATACTTTTGTCAGGCAGTACTGTCCTATGGTGGAGTTAATTAGTTTACTACAGCCTAATAGGAGAACACATGTAGACTGTGACACTTCACTGTGGAGCTAATTAGTCAATAAAGCACATGAGTAAATGCCCCCCATGCTGCATGCCCTCTGTTCCCATGATGCTCAGTTTCCCATAGAATTAGGCTGTAAGGGCACAGACTATCTGAGATCCTGGCACTTTCACCTCCTCTTGCTTTCAAAGGGAACTGAAAACATTTGGCTCCTCACCAAGATCTGATTTTTTGTGCAACATGGCCCGTGGCCATCTATTCCTCAGGGCAAGAATGTGAACCACAACAGGTTTCTCCAAGCAACCAAAAGCAGTGGACACCCTTGGGTATCACAGAAGGGCTACAGAGATCACCATCTCTCAGCAAGGTCCTAATGGCACACCATCAACCATCCAATGGGGTTGAAACAGCTTGTTTAAGGGTCTCAAACTGGCTCACAATCCTACTTATAATAGGACCTAGAAAAAAACCACAGGAAGGGAGACTTTTGCAGCAAGCAGCAGGTCCTGCAGTTAGCAGGGGATGCTGGCAACCCTGGGCATCCACCACTGAAAGCAGTTGTTCCTCACACATTTACCTAGTTGGCTCTTATTCCCCATTCCAACAAAGGCACTCCCTTCATTTCTTATTCTAGACCAGTGATGCCCAACCAAGGTGCCACAGCACCCTGGAGTGCTGTGAGATCCTTTTAAGTGTGTTACAGGGAGCCACGCAATATTACCACCTTCATTCATCCTCAAGCGTGGGCAGAAGTGCTGGTTGCTTCTATATCATTATTCCCCGTCTCATTAGTAGGGGTGTGCAAAGTGGGCCCTATTCAATTCAGATTCGGAATCAATCCGAATCAAGGACAGTGATTCAATTCATTGATTCGGATCACTGTCCCCAATTCGATTCAGCCGAATCCAAATCTGAAGATAATACTGATTCAGAGAATCAGCGATTTGGACATAGACACAGCTTTAAATGTTTTTTCTACATACCCCAAGGTACCAGCATGGCTCATGATTGCTGCAATGCTGGGGCAGATGGAGCGTCCCACAGGAGTGCGTGTGGGCCTCCACGTGCTTAGTGGCAAACCCAGAAGTGGACCGGAAGTCCACTTCTGGGTCCGCTGGGAAGTGAACAGGAGGACCCCTGCGCCCCACCTGGCTTAGCTATCAGCTGCCGGGGGAATCTGGGTGCCCCCCCGAGACTCAGGAGGCACCAGTCACCAAGACAGGGAGCGGGGGGGGCAGCGCACTTTCCAGCAGGCCTGGAAGTGGACTGGAAATGCTTCTGGTCCATTTCTGGGTCTGCTGCCGAGCATGTGCCCTCCCCCCCACTCCTGTGATACGCTCCATGCACCCCAGGACATCAGCATTCACGAGTCAATCCTGGTACCTCGAGGTATGTAAAAAAACATTTAAAGCTGTGTCTATGTCCAAATTGCCGAATCTCTCCGAATCAATTCAGAGGGTTCAATTCAATTCAGAGAGATTAAAGGGTCCTCTGATTCAATTTGTATTTGGAGATTTGGCCACCGAATTGGGCTGAATCTCTACCAAATCAAATCAGGGACCAAAGTTTTGCACAGCCCTACTCATTAGACCCAAAGCCTTCCAAAAAACCTGCTGTTAATTAGAGCTGTGAGATGAAATTTTCCACACAGAAATTTTTTCTTACCAAAAAGCACAGATTAAGACTAATGACATATTTCACAAACTTGTGTCAAGTTCAGCAAATTGTTTCAAGAAAAATAATTGACAAGACTTCCAGGAAAGCTGAAATGTTTGGCTTTGACAATTCTTTCAAAGAAACGCTTTGAATTTTTTGAGACACAATGTTAATTTCTTTAAAAAGTTGTTTCAGTCTTATTATTCAGTTTATTCCTGCCTCCCTCCCCACCAAAACCCTCTCCTAAAATGAAGCATAGGACTTCTGGTTCCAAAAGCGGAAATGCCTGTTGCCTGAGCTGAAAGGCCTCAGCCTATGGCAGTCTCGTCACCTTCTACCTGAGACTCAGCCATTAGTAGTGGTGGACAGCACACCACACACAGGTCATCACAAGCTTGGCTAGGGAAGCCCATATTGAACATCAGGTTCACTCCTCAAAGCATTAATAAGAAACCTAGTCAGCACCCTGCATCCAACACCATTCTGCTTCCCTTTATTGGCATTTCCAGCTTCTGTTTCGCAGGCAAAGGAAATAAACAAAAAAGTACCTTCCACAGCTATGTCAGGCTGACCTTGTTAAGTCAACATGACCTCAAGCTTCTCGGTGTAATGAAGTCAACTGCATAATTATGGTCGTCTCAGGGAGATGCTAATAAGTCTCGGGGTATGTGAAATGTCACCAGCCAGTAGGAACATGGGGATGGAAATGCAGGCAATCACAGCGAGCAGCCTCTCAAAGTTTCGGGGAAGGTGGCTGAGGGCTGTTTGGTTTGTACATTCTTGAAGGATGCTCACCACAGGAGGAAGAAAAATGTTAGAGAGAAAAGATCATCACAAAGGATAACATTTCATCCTTCTGCCTCTTGGGTACCATTCTGTACAATGAGGGCCTGTTTTGCATCTCATTTTTACCAGTAATAAGCTGGCACAATGCCAGGGACTTCAACAGTCACTCTTCGTTTATAGTGGCCTGTGGGACCCAAGAAGGAATTTAAAGAGAAAGTGTGGCTCAGTGGCTAAAACACTTGCGTAGGAGCCTTGGTATTCCAGACCCTGCTCTGAAACGCACTTACTCTGTAACATGGAGACGTCACTTAACTTTCCATGCCTCAATTCCCACTCTGTAAAACAGGGGCAATAGCTCTTTCCTGTCTTTCACTCGGGCATAAGACTCAACAGCTATCGCAGAACTCAATGGTGCATACACCATGCTCTGTAAAGAATGATGGTGCCAATTGAATGTCATGGGGATGCTGGTAAAACAAATGCATTGAAAACTTGTGAGGTGTTTGGATACTACGGCCAAATCTGGACCATATAAGGACGTAAATGAGAGAGAATTGGCCCTAAATTTTGGGAAGTAAGGAGAGAATGCACCAGAAAAAAAATCTAGATTGTTATAATAAGGAAAAGCAGAGAGATTTGGTTGCTCATTATAACCCCTCATTTTTTATTTTTTGAACCAAATCCCCACCCCATTCATTTCAGTGTGGACAGGATCATGGTCATAGGAAAAGAAGAAATGGAACTGGAAATTAGTAGAGCTGTATTACTGCAAGCTGTGTCCTCCAGCGGATTGGAATAGCTCATTTATTCAATTTTACTCCACATCTTCAATCCATAGACTGATGAGGGTTCTCTTTTGAGATCAGGCTTTTGTCATGTTTCCAGGTACAAAGAGTAGCGAGCCTCTCAGTGAGAACAGTTATTGTCATTGTTTTTTATCATCCTCATGAACTAAGGACAAAAGTGAAGGCTTCATGGGAGGGAGAGGACACAGTGTATGCATCTTCAACAGGCTTCACTGAATCAAATGTGAAATGGTAGCTGGGCTCAGCAACAGCAAAAATTTCAAGGGACAGTGCCCTGAAAAGACAAGCATCTCTCTGACATATCTCATTTCACCAGCTTTCTATAAAGATTTATCTCCAGCTTTCTGCTTCCTTCCATGAGGTGTTTCACAGTATTTCAGAAAAAAAAGCAAAGGATGATCAATGGAAGTACTGAATTTGTAGTCTCTAAGAAGGGACTGGATTAAGGGTTCCAATACAAGAAATATCCAAGCTCAGTCCTCCCCCTTTTGAGGTCACATCATTTACAGGAGACCAGTCCCACTCACACTAAGTAGATTCTAAGCTTTCAGGGCAGAGATTGTCTTTCTATTTCACCTATGCCTATACCTATATCTATACCTAAATGTGTGTGCATGTGTACAGAACTCAACATAGTGGACTACTATCCATGATCAGGCTTTTATATAAAATAACATCGACAATAATTTCTATCACCAACATCTATCATTTATTTTTTGTTCTTCCTTCTCAATTAGAGGCTTCTAAAGTCATGCACAATGCAATTTAATTGTGTGTTTTACAGAGACGTTCTCCTCCCTCCTCCCCTCCATAACTGAAATAAAATTGAGACCAATACCCATAAAGGAGAATAATAAAATAATCTCTTCCATTACATCCTAATTTAACAACTTCCCTTTGTTGCACAACACACCTAGCTGTCTTTGTCTGTTAGTAATGTGCTCCTTCATTCCTTCTTTGAGAATCCCCCTTTCCATCAAATCCCTCCTCCTGGCACACTAACATACAGATTACTATTTCATAAGATGCAATTTCACCCAGATCTCATTACTTACTCTCTTAATGTATTTTCTAAGTTTGTTTCATCTACAATGTCTCTCTCACTCTGTTCTGCTGATAAAATGCCCAGACAAGGTGCTTTGGAAAGCAGCTTGCTGGAGCACATTAACTAAACCTCTTCTTGTTTTGTGAACTGATGTCTAGCCTTCCTGAATTTGGATACCAAAGAAAGAATTTGACCCAGCTATGTATAGTGCAGAGGGGGCACTAGACAGCAGCACCATCTTGATTATGATCCTTTGTATTACTATAGCACATGGGCTAACTAGAAAATGGAGAAAGAGGAGAGAGAGCCTGCAGAAAATTCCGAGTCTTTAGCCAAAAGCCAGCACATTTTCATTCATAGTTTCTAGGGTCGGAAGGGACCTGAGCAGATCATCGAGTCCGACCCCCTGCCATGGCAGGAAAGAGTACTGGGGTCAAATGACCCCAGCAAGGTGATCATCTAGCTTCGTCTTAAAGACCCCCAGGGTAGGAGCCAGCACCACTTCTCTTGGAAGTTGGTTCCAGATCCTAGCCGCCCTGACCATGAAGTAGCG
>NW_017729013.1:11322558-11342937 GCF_001723915.1 Gavialis gangeticus | reverse complement strand
GATCGTAAAGCCGTGCCAGGGGTCCTGCAATGACCTCAGCCAATTTCCTCAGTACTCGAGGGTGGAGATCGTCCAGGCCAGCTGATTTGAATACATCCAATCCCTCCAGAAGTTTCCTAACTAGTTCCTCACTTACCCTTGGCCTAGGTGCGCCTCCCCTGGGGTCTAAGGGGGGACTAGAGGGGGGTGGCTGTTCCGGTCCCTGCTCAGGAAAATAGAGGCAAAGAAATTGTTTAATATGTTAGTTTTGTCATCAGGTGTGACGACCAAATTTCCTAGCTTGTCCTGCAGGGGGCCCATGTTACCCGGTACCTTCTTTTTGCCCCCTATGTATTTAAAAAAGGACTTCTTGTTGTCCTTGATCTGGGAAGCTAGTCCCAGTCCCATCTCTGCCTTGGCCTTCCTGACTGCCCCCCTGCAGCCCCAAGCAACCACAGTATAATCCTCCCTGGTGATGGCCCCTCCCTTCCATTGGATGTACACCTCCCTTTTAACTAGGAGATGTTCCTGGATGCTTTTGGTGAGCCATGGGGGCTTTTGTGCCCTCCTGCCCCCTCAGAAATGATGCTATGGTGAATTATGGAAGTTGTAGCTCAGAAGTCCTATGTACCCCATCTCCTCTAAGGTACAGACTCTATTTCCTATGATCTCATCATTATCTCCACTCTTAGTGAGAGGTGGGTTGGAACATCATGGCAGTGGTATGGCTCCAGAGTACTATTGGAGATGAAGTCCTGCTGAGGAGCTCAGTCCACAGAGGAGCAAGAGGTTGTAAGAGACTAAGAAAGCACTCCTGAACTGAAATATTTCAGAATTTGGTTGAAAATCAGACACAGTTTGGGTTTTGAACATTTGGTTTTATAACTAAGGAGTTTTGTTTTTTTTTTCCATGTAGGAAAGAGGCATTTCTGGGGGAAAGAAGTTTTTGAAAAACCCACTTTTATATAAAAGTGGTGTAGATGACCTCTACTTACCAACCAGTGGCGGCAAATGAAAGCAAGGTATCACTCTGCCAAGCATATGAACTAAGAACCAGGTTCTAACACCATTGCTTAAACTGGTTTGCAACTTTCTTATCCAGCAATCTCACTGAGACAAAAGAGAGCTGAGAGCTTAAGAGATTGCCCTAGAGTCACAAAGGGGCTAATGGCAGGAGAGGAAATCCAGCTTACATCTACTGAATACCAACCTACCTCTGCAACCACTTGGCAAGGTTTCCTTTTTCCACCTCTGTCTGTCTCAGAGGAATGAATCCTAGATCTTCAGTACCAATGTACAGGTCTTTCCTACTTGAACTAAAGGACAAGCTGGTTCTTATGGCTTTTATCCTCCCTTTGGTCCAGTTATGAAAGGAGAAGATGGCCACATTTCCTAAGCTTTACATTCTACCTGTGCCATGATTTAGGAGTGTGCAGTGCATGATTCTCTTGGCAGAGGGTCACACCGACTTTCTCCTTGCCTCTTTTGTGATAGCAAGCTCCCCAGGGATTCATAAGCAGAATGAAAAATCAACTCTGACCACACAAAAACTGCAAATATGGCCAGTCCCTGCACAGGGAAGACCAGGATGTGAAAGTCTCATTCTTCTGTCATCCAATTCCTTGAACGTTGATTAGGCCAGATCTGGCCATTAGACTGGCATTTTTCCAACCCTAACCATGCCACCCCTCCACCCCCCCTTTCAGGTCACTGATGAAACTTCCCTCTCATGAATACATTTATGCCAACTCTGGGCACTTTTGAAAAATCTCCTTATATTTATTATTGAGCATTAACCAATGAGCTAGTGAAGCTGCTGGTGAACAACCACTCCACCATGAAGCCTATGCATTGAAATCTACAGTCTGCCAATATCAGAACTTAACAGCAGACTCACTCCTGATGAATGAGAAGTCTGCCATAAGAGGCTTAAAGTATAACTTTGGGTCCAGCCTGAACTCAAGCCAAAAAGGATGGAAAAAAGCTGTAATTACAGGCAATATTTTTACTCCTTAGAAGATTAACAGGTCAGCAGAAGAATTTAAGTATCATTCATTTTCAGATTCCAATTTAATAGCAAATAATCCAGCACTCAGATATGAAGAAAATATATTACCCTTGGGAATTCTCACCAAGTCCATAGGAAGCGAGACCACAGCAAAGGTCAACAATTAAACAGACAGCCCTTCATGCCAACGTGTATAAAAACAACTTGTCTCCTCCCAGCCCCGACCCTTTCTTGTGCATGCTGGAGCTTAAATAAGACTCTCTATTCAATAGCACTCCCATTTTTCAGTAACATTCAGGCAAACACACCATTTTTAATGTGTCTGAAGGGGGAAATTTATTAAAGAGGCAGTGTATTAAAAATATGCAAATGAACCCAGTAACTATGCAGCCCCATGAGATTGCAGGCTGAAATGTCATCTGGTTTTTTTCTCCATTTTTATGCACTAGGATGCTTTATAGGTCCTCTTTTTTATACTGTAACTGGGAACATGATAGATATTTAATCTGTTTGAAAATAATTGCAGTAATAATGATTATTTTATTGGGTTTAAATATGTCCTGAAAAGGAAAAAAAATGCACTGAAATTCCACAGAAGAGAGAAAGAGTTGCCATGTATGTATGTAAGAAGGGTACATGCCTCTGTGTGTGTGTGTGTGTGCGCGCGCGCGCGTGTGTGTGTGCACGCGCACGCGTAAGAGAGGGAAAGAAGTGTGTAGCAGTGCACATATTTGGGTACAGACGTGTGTGTGTGTCAATATCTAAATCTGTTTGTGTCTGCATGCATATCTAGTGGCACATGTGTACCTATGTATGTGCATGAATATCTAGTTGTGTACACATTTGTGTACACGTTTGGTTATAGTTATCTATCTGTGAAGGCAGACAGAAGTACATATGCACATGCATACACCTCTGCAGGAATGCCTGACTATGTATGTACCATATTTGCCTCCAACTATGTTAGGACCCTGACTTGAACATAGAGTTTGAGGCCAAATGCATCTCAGGGGTGAGCTCAACAATGCCACTGGAGTGACATGGGGATGGATCTCCTTATAGTTCTGTCAAGTCCCCTCCTGTCTCTCAGGAGATTTCCAGTTCTAGAAAAAGAACACCAGGGACTAATTGTCCCATTCAGACCCCTTACATGTGGGGAACATTTCTTATAAGAAACTACCCTCCTTCCAGTTCTTCCTAAAACCATACCCCTGGCTTCTTGCCAGCCAAGATCTGCAACCTGACAACAACTAGGGAAGGGACTGGGCTGTGACAGCTTCTCCAGATTGGCTGTAAATTACACATAACACTATTATTTTGTCACCTCATCCTCCCTTTTTCACTGCACTCATTTGTCTTATCCACATGTTAGCGTTTGTTTTAGAGACTGCAATTTCCCTGGAGCTGGGATAGTTATGGTCAATTGGTGATGAGTGTGTACAGTGTCTTGCACCCTGGGCCCCTAACCTGGCTGTGGTATCTACAGGCTACTACATCATAACTAACAACTCTAAGCCTTTGTAAGAGCAACGTTGAGATGGGAACATTTATTTTCATGCCCACAGGATCCCTCTCCAAATATCCTCTTTGAAGCTTCTATGTTAAACATCCCCAGGGTGCCCAAAAGCAGTGTGAGACCAGCACTCTGTGCTCTTAATTCCAGTGAAAAGGCATCTTTCAAGTTATTGTTATAACTTCTTCATACCTAATCCCTACCTAATGCCAAAGAAAATTATCTGGAGCCTTTTTCACTCACTCACTTCCCCCATTCTTATCCTCCAGATTACTGCAAAGCAAGTCTTTGCTTGCCAAGGAAGATAATGTAAAAGCCAGATTTGGCCCTTACCAATTTGTGAAGACTTCCCAAGCTACATGTACAGCACACTGGAAAGAAAGGAGAAGTATTCCATTGTACCACACTCATTTCTCATTACAGCGTTCACATCCGGCACTGTCAGGTGACAGATTCTGAAGCCAGGAGGGGCCATAACAGGCAACTTTTCAGGTCTCCTGCCAACAACAACATGGAAGGGGATTTCTCAGAGCCACAGAGTGACCCAGAAGTAGACCCAGGATTAAATCTCAGGCCTTCCAGTGCTAACATCAGGCTTCCAAATTACATGGCCTACCTTTGGCAGTAAAAGATCCTGATGTCTATGGAAAGCACAGGGTGACTATTGTTCTTCCTTACCCTGGCTCAACAGGACTGAGGTAGCTAAAGGGAATGGTTGCTAAATAAAAGGGTATTTGAGGAGGTCTGATATGTGATGGGGCTTCTATAGAAGAGCACAAAAGGAAAGAAAAGCAAATGCAAAATTAGCCATCCCCAGCACTGAGGAGAGAAAATACTGAGTAGGTCTCTCTCAGACTATCTCCATATTTCAGAGCTGTCTGTATGCATATTACTATCATTTCTACCAGACAACGGCTGTCAGATGGAAAGCAGATCAGCTGTATCCAGTGTACTGAGTATGAACAAGAGCCCTGAAGCTTCAGGCTTATAAGTAAAAACAATACCATCTGAGCCATACTATGGAATTTATCAGAGCTAGTTGAAGTGCTGGTTGGTTTCAATGGCTATTTATATGATACTCCCATGAATATGGGTATAACTTCACCCACAATAGCACTGTGACACCAGTCCTGCTGACATCCTATGAGTCCTCAAAGTTTTCAAGAAGAGCACAGGAACAAATCCAGTGGCTTTCATCCTGCAGCTCTACTGAAATCAATATCAAAGTGTAGTCCCATTGATCAGTTGGTGCCAAATGAAGCTCTCTCCATGGGTAGGTACTAATAGACAATGCCAGCTACTAATTTCTACACCCACCCCATTCTTCACATTCAGCACTGAGCACTACTGCCCAGAGGGTGTCCTCAATACATTAAGCTCTTCCTTTCCCTGAGATTTAATAGGACAGTTACAGTATGTGAAACCCCAATCAGTTATACAGCATCTATTTATCTCGTGCAGTTGTTAAGCCTCCATCATCAATTGATGCTTAATTATTATACAATAACTGTCTCAATAAATTGAAATGGGAGCCCCTGTTGGAGACACTTCATTTAACAGATGAGCCACCATCTTTCCTCCCATAAATCTCCGCACAGATTGAAATGTCAGAGGGTCTTAAAGCCACTGTAGAGTTGTAGATAATGTCTTTGTTTATGGACAAGAGGAGCATCTCCGGAAAAGCTTCTTGAGTCAGCACAGATTCCGCTTGTTTGGTTTTATGAGAGTGTATGAAGACTATAAACTTGGAACAATTTTTCCAATTACAATTCATATGGCTTATAAATAAATGCACAGTTGTTAGTTCAGTGGGTAGAAAGCTCAATCTCCATCACAGGAAAACGCAACATAGGCCCACCCAGAACTCGGTATCAAGGGGCTTGGTAGTGGTTTACCACCGCATCAGGGGAGTACATCAAGAACTTGGTGAACACCTGTTCACCAGGGCACCCCTGGGGAAGACCAGGAGCAATGGATACAAACTGCTGGAAGGCCACTTCAGGCTCAATTTTTAAAAAATCAGTTAACCCCTGCTGCCCATCCTGAACCATTCTAATGCATATACATATACCTATAAACCAATTCCCACAAAGCAAAACTTTAAATACCATTTTCAAGCCATCAGCAACCATGTGGTATGGAAAAGGGGCATTGCAGGCTATCATCAGCATGGGATAGAGATGAGGATGGGGATAGAGACAGCGTGGCCCCTCTCCAGTTGAGACAGAAGCGGTAGTGTCTGCCTCTACTCCAACATGTAATGCCATTGGCTCTCCACTTATGAATAGAAACAGGTATCATATCCCATATCTCTAATAAGAGCTACTACCCCTAGTGAGATGGATTGCCACAATATCTTGTCTCCACAGCAGGACTTGAGAGACACATCTAAGGAGATAACTCCTTGCATGGTACTTCTTGTTGTCTGTCTTGATTATGGCTATCCTGAGGCATGGAAAATGCTGGATAAAGACAAATAAAACTTTAAATTCTAAACTTATTTCACTGGGCATGTCTATACATGATGCTACATCACCAGAGCAACATGCTACGGCAATGTAGCATCAGCAGGCAAAACCCATGATGCTGCAGCTACTTCACCATAGTGATGCACTCCCTCGGTATAGTGTGTCGTTACAGCAATGTAGTGATTAAAAATAACTGCACCACATGGATGGCACAGTACAGGCTGTTACTGCACCATCATTTAATATTTCCAGAAGGAACTACTAAATGATGGAACAGTAACAATGGTGCCATAGGGGTGTGTGCAGACATGCCCACGGAGACACCAGGCTGGATTAAGTCATTCTTTTTTGTGACTCCTCTTCTAGGCCATTCCTGACTTCTCTCTTTCAAATTCCTTCATCTTGATCCCTTCCCTGCTGTGACTTCCCCTGTGCAAATTAACCAGAGTTCGTTGCTTGGTGCCTCAAACAAGAACCTCCTTTCATCTCAATTAACTCTTTTTGTCAGAGATGGAATAAAAAGCGTAACCAAAAGTTAATTATCCTAATTCAATTTAGCTGTATGTAGCAGGCACTAGGGTGCTTGCTACTGGCAATGGTGATTCGGGCTTAGCTGCCAGTCAACAGGGCAGCACAGCTGGCGGTTGCTAAGGCAACCGATTGGGTCAGCTGACCAGAAGGGGGCAGGGCCTGGCCTTTATAAGCAGTCAGGCTGAGGCCAGAAGGCAGTTCCCCTCTGGCAGCCTGAGAGCAGGAGCTCTGCTGCAGGGCAGGGCAGCTGACCGCCAACCACCGACCGCCCGAGCGTCAGCATGATGATACAGGGTGGAGAAAACCCCGGCTGGGAGTTATTGAAAGAGGGCCAGGGTGGCGCAGAATTGAGGTTATAGCCAGGAGGCTTATTTTGGGTTACAGCCGGTTGGCTCATGGTCTTATGTTTTCGGCGTGGTTGTTTGTGTTACACCGGAGGACCGGGTGAGGCTGTAGGGGGTGGAGGAGGCCTCAGGGGAGCTCCCCAGTAGTGTGGGGGTTCCTAGTGCCCTGGGAGGGCACACTAATCGGGTGCCAGAGAAGGCACTACAGTTTGGCGCCAAGGCGGCGCTGCGTTTGGGGTGTTGTGACCCCGGCCCTGTGTGGGCTGTATCTGGAGAAGCCCAGTGGGGCGTATGACCCTGAGAAGAAGGTCTTGGGGGCCAGGCACAGCTATGGCCACCTGAGCCCTGACCGCGGGAAACAAAACCACAGTGTAGGGCAATTATCGGGACGAGCCCAGGGGGTGTAAGACCCAGGGAAGGGGTCCAGGGGCAGGTAAGGCCGAGGCCGCCTGAGCCCCGAGCACGAGCAAGTGCGAGGCACAGACCCCGGTGCGGGCAGGGAGCGCAAGCAAGTGCGAGGCACAGGCCCCGGTGCGGGCGGGGAGCGCAAGCAAGCGCGAGGCAAAGCCCCAGGGAGGGCGAAAGCATTGCGGTGAGCCTTAGGGAGGGGTATCCAAGCAAGAAGCCCCGGAGAGGGCGAGCGCGCGAGTAGAGAGCCCGGAGAGGGCGAGCGCGCGAGTAGAGAGCCCAAGAGCGGGCCCAGATGTTGGAAGGACCTGGGAGCAGGTGCGTACACAGAGAAGCCCCAGGAGGGGGCGAGGACACAGAAGTCCCAGGAGAAGGCAAGTACCAGACTACAGAGCCCGGTGAGGGCAGACGACTATAGCCCAGTGAGGGCCAGTCCAAGATTGGGGAGCCCAGGGAGGGCGAGCACGGGAGTAAGGAGCCCGGTGAGGGTGGCCATACGAGTAGGGGCTGCGGAGAGGGCCACTAAGGACGAGTAGAGACACGATAACGTCTGGAACACCTGAGAGGCTTGGGGCGTGGTAGTAGGGGCGGAAGGAGCCATGCGATGCCCGTAGGGTTGGGGGCACCAGAATCCATTTGGATGGAGCAGGGACCAGCAGGGCAAGAGCACCGGGTCCAAGGGGTCAAGTATAGGCAGCCTCCCATTAATAGTATAGAATCATCAAAGTCGTGGCGGGCAAGATAGAGGGTGCATTCGAGACCCAACTTGGCACGGTAGGGGCGCCAGGAGAGATCACGGCCGCTCCTGGGCCCCGCCCCGTGACACTGTAATTCTTGTGTAGGAAATAGGGAGTGGAGAGTGAGGATGGGAACGCAAGCAGACATGGTTGGAGTGATGCTCCCTGAGAATAAGCTAATGATCTTCTGTGTGGCTCCTAATGGAAAACACATAAGAAGGGCTTTCGCAGACCTATTTTTCTGGGAATGACAAGATGAGAAGAGGCAGGGGTCACAAAGTATTGGGTGGGATAATCTCTTGTTCTCTCTCAGCTCCTTTTGAATGTTAAGCTTCTAGAAGCCATAGAAGGGGTGACGGGACCCAGAGAATATCAGCATGAAAACAGAAAGCAAGGAGGGAAGAGGGAAAAGGAAAGTAAAAATGACTAGATGGTCTGGAGTGAAGCAGCAAGTCAAGCTTCCCTGGAAAGCAGTCCTAAATGAACTCTACTAATTAACTTCCTCCTCACAGTGTTCTGGCAGGGCTGTGGACTAATTAGAATCCCTCATCCTCGCGCAGGAAAGTTGTCCTTGCTTGGCTGCTCAGAGCCGCAGACTTTAGATTGGAGACATATGGCAGCCAGATGAGCCAAAGGAAGTAACACTGCTCATCAGAAAACCTAAACAGTTTGGAATTACCAGACCAGATCAGACGTGTGTCCTCTGTAGTCTGGTAACCTGTCTATCTGCTCACAATGTGGCCTAATTTTCATTGGGTATAAATGGGCTTCTGCCCAATGAAGTGTAACTAGGCTAATTTACAACAGCCAGATAGCCAGCCATATGACTCCTAATTATGTTAAAGTTTCCTGGCACTCCTTACAGTCCTCCTTAGTTTTGACAAAGCTAAATAAAAATGTTTCATCAGGAATCCTTGCTACCTTGCCATTCACCTCAAGGCATATGCATTAGAAATAGCCTGAACAATCTCCTGACTAACATTGACCTAATAGGATGCCTCCAAGTCACATTTTTCTCTGTTGAGATTTCCCATTTATTTATATATTCTTCACCAGTATTAATCTATCACAGGATTTTAACTTCCACCTCATGGTCACTGTATCTGCTTAACAGTCTCTGGTCAGGAACTTGTATCACAAAGGATTCTGAGATTCAGAAGAAAATATATATATTCACTCATTCTCTTTTATCCACTGTTCTCTTAACTCTTCTAAAGGATTCTAACAGGTCAGAGGCACAAATTTATTATTACAGGAACCACACTGACTTGTCCCTCATCTTATAGAAAGGCCTAAATATAGACTCTGAAAGCCCCTGCTATCAGAGATGTGGAAGAGGTCATCTTACTATGAAGTTGTATGAGCCCCATGCAGTTTCCAGATGAAGGATTGGAAGGTTCTGTCACAAGTGACAGTCTCTCAAAGTCATTTTGAGAAGACAGGAGAGATGCTGAATGCCAGCTGCTCCTTCTTTTCATCTGCTCATTCTCAGCCTGTATTGAGCTCCTCTTCCTTTTTTAATGCCTTGACTTTGTAGATTCCTTATGAGTGGGAGCTAGGTTAGGTTTAATGTTGCTGGTCCACCTAGTGTCAAACATCAAAGGAAAGAAAGCAGGAATTGTGGGACTTGATTAAGCTTCATCCACCAACGTAAGATGCCATTTATGATAGATTGTGCAGATCATCCTTTATTTGTTGGTTTTTCTACAATATTACTTTAGTATCAAAGCCTATGACATCATGAACAAAATTAACCTTACAACACCCTATACAGATAAGGACACACATTACCCCAGGGAACAGTGTAAGATTTAGTACCAGGGAGTCTGTGGCAGAGAGCTATACTAGCTCCTGTATTTTCCTGAACCCCAATATCAATGACAGTCTTGTTTCTTAGTAACAGCAAATATTTTGTAAAAGGGGCAATAATATCAATATTTTAATTGCTATAATTAGGTTTCAGAGTAAACTAGCTATTTAGATAAATCAAATAATTCATACTGGTTCATGCTGTGTTCAGCAGTTAGACAACTGTATTTATGTTATGCTTGCATCTTCTTTTGAGGTTTTCTCCACAACCCACGAACTATTAGAATCTGACCTTATGGAAGGCTCATCTTCTAGAACAAAAGAAGTAGCCACATTGTAGTGACAAATTAGAGTTTAGGGATGTTCCCTAACAGGAGACTGAGGGAGTTTAGTTTGGAATTTGGAGATCATTCCTCAGTTAGGGAGCACCTAGTCGGTTAGCAAGAGAGGCTCATCTACTGCTCCACAATAAAACCTGTTAGTTTTTATTGCTCTTTATATGCCTGCATTTACTGAACCCAGCAATCACTACATGGTGTCAGGAGTAGTGAATGACAAAGAACTTAAGAGGAGTTTTGATCCAAACTGACACAGAAGTTGGAAACAGAGCAAGTGGAACAACACGGCTTCATGAAAGGACACAGGCCTCTGTAAGTGACCTGCCTGCACCATTGCACTCTAAGGACCATTAGTCACAGAAGTTTTGCAACTCCGTGTGCCTTCTGATGTCAGGTAACATAGCAGAGAACTGGAGGGCATAAAGACAGACATTTGAGTAGTACCTAGTGGCCACAGGGGCAGAAGGGGAAAATAATGAAGTCAAATCTTCTTTCTCCTTACACATGCTTAGGGAGGAAGCCTTGGCTGTTACTATCCAAATCTGTGGAGCAGTGTCTGCCAAAAAAAACAATGATACATTTGAAAGATTTTTTTTGTGTGTGCAGACAAACTATAGTATAGACCAGTGTAGTACTGAACTAAAGAGTAAGAGTACTCTTAAGAGTAAGAACTGTGCTTTCGGGAGCTTGACAGAATCTCTGAGTGGAGATAAGATAATCTGTGGCATTGCAGACACTGAATTACAAGAGAAACTCGTGTGAAAGACAGACTTGTCCCTAGAAAGGGCTGTCCAAATGTGCAGGGTAGCAGAAACTCTTTGAAGGCCCAGGCTGCACCAAAAGATGTTGTCCGTGCAGTAGGTCAGGAAGTATGTGGCCAAGAGAAGTCACGACACAGAGTGAAATCTTCCATTGGTTAGGAGTATGCTAAGGGATGGAAAGCAAAAGGACCAACATGCACCAAACAAATGTGCTGCATTTGGAAAGCTCTATTTTACCTGTACCAAGAGGAACCATTTTGCCAGGTGCTGCAGATCGCAGCCACAAAAACCTCAAATGCAAACAGTTCAGCACATACCAGAAGAATTTGATATAGCTATGGTAGAATCGAGCCAAGTCAATGAGAGGTACTAGATTTTGTCAATGGAAGTGCTAGGAGAAATGGTTTCATTTAAATTGGACACAGGAACTCTGGTTACTACCTTACCAGAGCATGAATACTGCAAGTTAAAACTGAGGCCAAAAATAAGTCTAATAAACATCATATAAATGACTGGCTATTCAGGAATAAATATACCAGTGAAAGGGAGACATATTGCTAGCATCCACTATAGACGTAGAGCATACAAACTCCCATTCATTGTGATATCTAGGGAGAAGGCACCAATTTTGGGTCTGCAAGCTTATGAAAAACCGGGTTCAGTTAAGTGTGTGCTTGCAGTACAAAAGATTCAACATTCATGCCTCTTGATGATCCTCTTGGCTACAAGAAGCAACCATGTCCTTATGGGAAGAAATGTACCTATGGACACATGCAAATATTATCATCCAGAAAGAGCAAACCTGTGATCTGTAGATAATGTACTGTGTGCAGAAGCAAAGCTGTCAAAACTGCAAGTCAGTCAGATCCTAGGATAAGAACTCAAATCTATCAAGACTTAGAACAAAAGCTTCTCATCAAAAAACCAAATCAGAAACTGGATCTGATACATCATGGAACTGATAAGAAAGTGAAACCTCCTAAAAGGCAGACAAGGTTCTTTGGGTGAATCTGATATCTCTTATTAGACCAACTTAAATATTTGGGAAAAAATGTTAGCAAACTTTTGGGTTTAAAACCCCTTTGTCAGGCTGAGGAAGTCTCTGCAGCTGGTGTGCGCTCTTCCTGGATGGAGTGAAAAGTAAAGAAGCCAGAGGCTAGGCTGGTCTGCATGCAAGACAGGCAGTCAGTGAAGATGTAAATTGAGGAGTCAGTGGGTGAGAGACAGACTGGGTGGGGGAGGAGAAGGGGGATGAATGTAACTGTTAAATAGTGGAGAGGTACCTGAGGAGTCAGATGTCAGGCAGGTTATAATGTGTCATAAATCCAGTGTCTATATTTAGTCCATGGTATTTTGTATCCAGGAGGCTAATGAAGTGGAGTTCATAGCTCATCCCTGGGAAGTGTTTTTTAAGTTTCCTTTGAGGATTAAAACTGAGAGATTGGAGAAAGAGTGGGGTTTTTTGTGAGAAATGTGTCCCCACCGGTGACTTGGTATTTTGTCTTTGATAGATTTCCGGTGTGTGTTCATTCTTGTGCACAGTTGTTGTTTGGTCTCTCCTACGTATCAGGGCATTTGGTGCACAGGATGAGATATATTACATTTTTGGAGGTGCAGCTATTAGATGCAGGGATGCTGATGGCTCTGCTGTGGGTTGTAGTAATTGTGGGGGTGGTGGAGATGTGTTGGCAGGTTTTGCATTTCTTGTTATGGCATGGTCTGGATCAGATTCACCCAAGGAACCTTGTCTGCCTATGTTCTTAGACCAACATGGCTACACCCTACACCCCTGTAAACCTCCCATAAAAGACTCACAGAAACTTGCTAAAGGAGCTACAGAAATTGGGAATAGGAAAGTGAGTGGGGTAAAGGCTCACCCCCGTAACCTCTAGTAACATCCTAGTAGACATGCTAGTAACCTCTGCTCTGCAGATGGATGTTAATTGATTTTTGTGTTAATTAATTTTGTATTTATTGTTAAGAGGAAAGATGTTGTGATAGAAGTTATAATTTAAAGATGCTCCCTAACAGGAGACTGAGGGAGTTGGGAATTGGAACATGGTCCCTTAGGAACGAGTCAGTCAGAGATTTATATAGGGTCTGCAGGTATTGCCTACTGCTCCAGAATAAAACTTGTTGTGCAGTGAACCTCATGATCACTACAGCCATGAGCCAACCTAGTCCAAGTCTTTACCAGCAACACAGAAAACACATTTGAGGCTTTTCAATCCATTGGACTGTGGCAGTGAAAGAGTCCCACCTCACTCATCACAGATTTTGGTTGTCCCAGTTTAATTGAGAAAACCAGTAGAAAAAGTCTCCTGAAAAAAGTCTAAAAAGCTCCTGCGTGCAGATTAAACAGCATACCCCAAATAATGTTTCATCCCAAAGCACATGAAAATATATGCAATTGTTCTCTGGTTTCAGTTTCATTCCAGCTACTTCATTTCAAAAGAAGGCATTCAGGCCCTTGGAAAACCATCTGGGGTGAATCTCACTACCACTGTGCCAACTGTAAAAGAGAAGATATGATGCATGGGACATGGAGCTACACTGTGATATGGAGCACAGAGATGTGCAATCTCAGGGGTGCCTCAAGGGGGATCCTCCATAAGAATGCCAGGAACTTAAAACATCTACAGTCATCTTAAGTATCCAGTCACATGTCTCCAGTGGCACAGAGAGAAAAACCACTGACCTAATGGCCCATCCAGTTATGCCTCTTGTGAATGTTGTTCAGTATAACCAAAGTAGCATAACTGAAGAGTCCCATGAGTAGAAACTTTAGCTTTTTTCCAATCATCAGTTTGTTGCTGTAATTTTCCCATGCCTCGGTTTCTTCTTCTACAAAGTAGGACTAAGGTAGCCTTCCTTTCACACCTGTAAGACCTAAATAGTATTATTATGATTGCCCTGTTACCATCTGATGACACACCTGACATAGCAGTGAGTGAGACTTCAGTCTCCTCCACACAAAGTTTGGGTGCCCATATGATCTGTTATCCATGCAGCCCTCTGACAGTTAAATCCATGTTGCCATCTATTAGGGAAACGCATGTGTTATAAGCTTTGTGACATCAGACCAGCCCCTGTAAATCTACCTGATGTATTCACTCCAGGTCTAACCCCCTCAAAGTTGCCTTATGACCACGTACCAGAGCTGTCAGGTCAGGAAGGATACCATCATTGTTGGGCTAAAGGCAAGAAAAGCGCAGAGGAAAGCAGTCTTTATGTGTTACCCAATGTTTACATGTCCTCAGTAGGGAAACTGCATTTCCTGCAGAGTCAGATGGAAGCTTTATGGTCAGACTTGTCACCAGGCCTTCACTTGAACAGGTGTGATCCATCTAAGAACTGGAAGTACATTACAGGCAGCCCCTAAAGAACCCTTGCAGCCTCACCGTGAAATAAGTGCCATTATCCCTCTTTTCCTACTGGGGAAGGGGGAGGCTAATGCGTGATATTTGAGAGTCACCGGCTGAGAGTACGGATTGAGAGTATGGGTTATAAATAGAGTGAGCTAATGGGTTATATTTGCAGAAATGGCCATTGCATTTAGGTAACTTTCATGTTTAGCTGCCCAACCTGATCTCCCTGAATTGAACAGATTCTGAGCAGTGAGCGATCATTCAGCCCACCGGATCTAATGTAGGACTCAAACAGCTAACCTGCTGTATAGGAGGCAGCGTGAAATTAGTATGGACTTTACCCTTGGAGATGAGGGCCAAAGGAAGTAAGTAGTCTGTTACAGGTGCACAGTTCACAGGGCCTATAGAGAACAGGTGTCTATAGGCCTGAAAAAAATGACATATTTATACCAGTGTAATCACTTAGGTAAAAAGATAGCAGACAAACAATGTAAATGCTGTATAAGTTACACCACTATAGGTATTGTCTAGCCACTTCCATTTGAGTGTAGCCATTTGCTTAAGGCTTACAGCAGTGATTCTCAATGAGGGTGCCATGGACCCTGGTGTGCCTTGAGAGCCTTTCAAGTGTGCCGTAGGGTGCTACACAATGTTAGCACCATTAGGTGTTGTAACAGGGAACCCTTACCCTGTCATGGAAAGATGGAAGGGCCCCTTGAAGAGAAGGGTCTTTATTAACCTGACAAGGTCAGCCAGCCAGGCTGGGATTAATAAGCAGCCTGCTGGCAGGTCAGCTCAGCTTCCCCTTGCATTGATGTTGGAGGGTCCAAAAGGGAAAGTTTGTGTTATAGGCAGGGGGCTTATCTTTCAGTTAGAGTTCAGACCAGTGGTTTGGGTCGGGACTGGAAAGGGTGGTTTTAGGGGGTCCCATTAGTGCTTAGGGGCATGTGATTGTCTTGAGCCCTGGTAGGGGCAGGCTCACAGTACAGTGAGCAAGCAGAGCCCAGAGCAAGGCATATCTTGGAGCCAGGGGGCTCAGCACCCAGAGTAGGATGGAGCTTGGGGCCTGGGGCCCAGCTTCTGAGGGAGCAAGACTGAAGCTGGTGCTTAGAAGCCAGGCCCAATATGATGGGCCTGGGCTAGAAGGCCCAGCTAGAGGAAATGGGCAGAGGCCAAGAAGGCTGAAGCCCCAACAGGAGAGTGACAGTATGGTGACACCTATGAGTGCTGGGGCATGGTGTAGGGAAGGAACAAAGCCATGCAATTTTCTCTTAAGGCTACAAGTGCCCTGCAGGGTCTATCAGATTTTAGGGATGTATTGAGACCTGGTGTGGGATTTGTCAAGAATGAGGATCACTCTAAGGCCTATGGGCAGCCTCCCTCAATCAACTTCCAATAAGAACAAGGCATGGCAGATAAGTAATCGAGAGAGGGCAACATTAGAGTAAGCATTGAGCAGGAGCCACGCAGCCACCAGGGAGCATCATGGCCACCCCTTGGGCCACGAGCCTACCACAGGTGTACACACATGATTCACAAGGTAGACCCATAGATTTCAAATGGGAATCCAGGGTAGTAAAACCATTCTAACCTAATGTGGTCTTTCAGAGTTCTTTGCAACAGCATAATTGCTCTATTCTTTTTTTGCAAATTAAGAGCTGGCATTTTCCAAGGGGTGTCTCAAGGAGTGCCTTGAGTCTGAAAAGGTTGAGAACCACTGGCCCACAGCCTCCGCACCACTACTGGGGAGGTGTTGTAACAGCACCTACCGCATGCAGCTACTCCAGGATGGCTGCTCTTCTGTCTACTCCAGATTCTAGTAGAATTTAGATCAATGTACAGTTTAAGTTCCACTGGTATGTCTCACGATGATCTGCTTAGGTCCCTTCCAACTCCTACAAACTATGAAACTATCCATCCAGGCCTATATTTCAGAAATACAGAAGATAGTTTGCATATCTTGCACATGGAAAAGGCAGAGAGATATCTTCTGTAAGCCAAACAGGTAAGCCAAATAAATACTTCTTCAATATACACTGGCTAGGCACAAGTCAGATGTAGCCCAGGATTGTCAGGTGCACATCTGGCAAGTGAGCAGCAAGGAAAGTATGAATCATGCAAAGGGCTGAATGTCTTCCGCTCCGACATCAGGACACTGTTGTATCTGGGCTTATTAAAGTCAGTGTCCATTTGTGGTACATCCATTGACCCTCTGGGACCCATTAGGTTCTGCCACTTCCTGCTCATTAACTGAACCCATCCACCTGGTAAAAATGATATACACTGGTCAACAGAACAAGATCCTCTTCACCCATGGTGGAGTGCATCTAGATGCAACATCCTGCTTGATAAGTCATGCAACTTCTGTCTGAACTGAGGGATTCCCTCAGACTTCAAAGACCCACATGGGCTTGACTCTTTTTCCTTCTATTTTATTATTTATTTATTAACAGCAATCTTCCTATGAGTCCTTGCTTGCTTCCTCAGTGCTTAGCATAATTGCTTCCAGTCTCCAAGGATTCTGGCAAAGATTTATGTAACATGCCAGGCACGGCAGCAGACAGCAATTCAGATATAAGAACTTAATACTACATCAGTCTGCAGGAAAGTGAGCTGATATTCTTTGAGAGGGTTTTGGTGTTTGCAGCACACTGCTTAAGCAAAAGGCTCTGGGGCAGTGCAAATGCCTTGCAGACATTCTACCTCCTCCTTCTCCTGCATTGAGAAGGGGAGGAAAGAAGTGTCTTTAGGCAACTAGCTCATTCCTTCTATGTCTTATTATGTTTTGGCTTTATGTAGAGGGGGGGATTCGGAGGCAGCACGCTAATGCTTAAACGTTTTAAGTAGGTCTGAGATGGAAATGGAGATATGGAAGAGTTACTTTACTTTCCATCAAGCAGAGTAGATTGCCCAGCTCTGCTGGAATATTTTGCCTTGCGTCATTTCCATCCTTGATTGTTTTGGAGCCAAACTATCTGCTGGACTCACCCCATTGACCTCAATGGGGCCATGGCAGCAGGGAGCCAGGGTCTTTGGGTGTATCTATGACATGGTGGTAGAGTGATTGTCCATGTAGCAATAAAATAATCCCTGCCTATCCTCTCCTCCTCTCTGTCCATCAGCCCTGGAAATGAAGTACCAAGGACATCCTGGAGGTGCCCGAAAACCTGCAATCAAGACCTGGATATCTGGCATGGTAAAGAACATCAGTTTGGGGCATCCTTTCCCCTCCATTTCTGGGGCCAGTGCACACATAGTGGGGATGAGTGAGATGGCCTTATTTAGTTGTTGATGCAATTGAGCACTCTGCTGCTACAGCGTAGATATACCCCTTGTGTTCTTAGCACGGGGTGGAGGGGGAGATTGGGAGTTTTTGGGGATTTCTTTTTTAGCTGGGAATGGGCAGATTTAGGAGCAAGATTATTTTTAATGTTCCTGAAAGGGAGGGGCTGGCAGGAGTCATCAGAGACATGAAAAGGGATCACAACCTCAAATGTCCCAAGCAATGTTTGGAGGTGTGTGTTCATTTCAATGTGTTTTTCTTCTAGCCTAGAACTAGCCATGGTTCTGATGGGCAGGTCATTCCTAAACTACAAGCTACCTGCTATTCTGAATACAGGTAACAATCCAATGCTGTTCATGCACCGTGATCTAGAAGCCATACCTCCAGTTCTCTCCAAAATGCCTCCAGCTCCTTCCAACAGCTCAGCCCAATTAGACCTGTCACACACTCATTATTCCTAAGATGAGCTCTTCGGGAGCAAAACACTCCAGTCCTGAGTGAAAACCCTGCATGTGTTCCTACTGGATAGCTGGGGGCAGGAGTCATTCCTGTCCAATCACAGTGATTGGTTTGGAGTTTCTGGGCCTATGCACAGCCACAGGGAGATCTAGGATTTTCTAAAGGGAGGTGCAGCATACCACCCCTAAGACCATGGGGGATATGGGAGCAGGTGCACAAAGGGGTGGGACTTTCCCCCTGCCAACACCACTGCTGCTGACCCTGGCTGACCTGTAGGTGGGATGGAGGGGGGCCAAGTCACTCCTGTCCAGCAGCAGCTGGGGGTTGTGGGCAGTGGCTCAGCACCATGCTAGGCTCAGCAGGGGATAGTGGAAGTGGTGTGCACTTTCTCTTTCCAGCCCCGCCACCTCCCACTCACCCCTCTCCCTCCAAGTGTCCCCAGCTGGCTGGGAAAGGTGCTTGAAGAAGGAAACTGAGAGCTGTTGCTACTGTCCCTGGCTGAGTCCAACACCCCACACAGCCTCAGCTTCTCGAGGAGAGCTCAGGACTGGCTCTGGGGTCACCCTTACCCAGGTCAGCTGGAGACAGTGGTGGAAGAGGAGTATGACTCACCTTCCCAGGGTCTGCCTGTAGTAGGAAACCTCTTCCCATATTACATATAAAGAGGGCCCTGTACCTTTAAGGATGCCAGCCTGTACCTTTAGGCTAGGGGCAGAATTTACACATAAGCCATTTAAGCGATCAGAAACAAGTTTAAATCTGTAACAGAATAGAAGTTTAGGGCACATAAACCAGTTTCAAAATGGCTGAAACTGGTTTAAGATAAGCTTGGTTGAATGTAGTATCAGATTTAACTGATTTGGGTCAAACTGGTTTATTAAATTTCTGTCCCAGACCCCTTCCTGGTTCAAGTTAAATCCCATTTCCCCAGCATCCCAGCATGCTTTCTAACCCTGGGTTGAGCGGTGCTGTCTGCTCCAGAAAGCAGGGCTGGCCCTGCCCCTCTGCTCCCAAGTGGGGGCAGTGAGAGGTAGCTGACAAGGGGAGCAAGCCTGGCTGGGGATGCAACCCAGTCTACAGGTGGGGGACTGCGCCCCCCCAGCAACCCTGGTCTGGGGCCAGGGAGGCGGTTTAAACACCTCTTCCTCTACTCACACTTAGTGCTGACTGCAACTGTCGGCTACAAATCTCAGAGACACCTGGAAGCAGGAAGTGATGAGAAACCATGCGGACTCCTGCTGCTGTACTTCTGGACTATAAATCCCAGAGACCTTGGGGGCAGCAGGAAGAGGAAGTGAGCACACAGCCAGTGAGCCATGCTCTGGTGCCCCCTGGCTTCTGGCCTGAGCCACTGCAAGCATAGAATCATAGAAAGTTAGGGTTGGAAGGGACCTCAGGAGGTCATCTAGTCCAACCCCCTGCTCAAAGCAGGACCATCCCCATCTAGATCATCCCAGCCAAAGCTTTGTTTAGAAAACCCCGAAGGATTGGAGCTTCCACCACCTCTCTGGTTAAACTGTTCCAATGTTTTACTACCCTCCTAGTGAGAAAATTCTTCCTAATGTCTAATACCTAATTCCCTTGTTGCCACTTGAAACAGTTGCTCCTTGTTTTGGCATCTGCCACCAATAAGAATAGCCTAGCTCCATCCTCTTTCAAACCCCGCTTCACGGAGTTGAAGACTGCTATTAAGTCTCCTCTCAGTCTCCTCTTATCTAACCTAAACAAGCCCAGTTTCTAGGTTTACCATACATCCAGGTTTCCCTGGACATGTCCTTTTTTGGCCCCCTGTGCTGTGTCTGGGCAGATTTTTTAAATGCAAGCAAAATGTCCGAGATTTCCTCCCCCAGTCCATATTCAATATGACCGCCACTAGGTAGAGCTATAGCTCCCAGAATACCTAGCACCACGCCTGCATAATCAGATCTGAGTTTGTGATTTTCCTTTGCTCCACTGGTGGGAGCAGGGGGAGGGAGATCCAAGGCAGCAGGGAGCACAGAGGGTCGGGAATGAGGGGCACCAGCAGGGCTGGGGGAAAGGGCAGGGGACTGTGGATAACAATTGAGGGGCATGGGGGAGGCGGGGAATGGGTGATTGTGGGTTGGATGTGGAGGGCATTGGCAATACCAGGGGGCTGCAGGCCAGGAGTGAGGGACACCAGCAGGAAGGGGTTGGGGGGCAGGGTACTGCTTTTTAGAGTGAGGTGCACTTGCAGGCCTGGGGTCAGGGGATCAGGAGTGAGGGGCAGCAGCAGGGTTGGTCGGGGGGCTGTGGCTTGTCAGTGAGAGGAACCTGATGATCTCCTCAGGTCCCTTCCGATCCTACTAACTATGAAACAGAATGGGCAGGGGCAGAGCACTGGCATTTCACTGG
>NW_017729013.1:11296859-11317558 GCF_001723915.1 Gavialis gangeticus | reverse complement strand
ATCAGCAGATGCATGAGAAATAGAACCAAGGAGATGATACTTCCCCTCTGTGCGGCATTGGTCAGACTGCAGTTGGAGTACTCCATCCAGTTTTGGGCATTGTACTTCAAGAAGGATGTAGATAGCCTTGAGAGGGTCCAGAGAAAGGCCATTCGTATGGTGTGGGGCTTACAGGACAAGCCCTATGAGGAGAGAGTGAGGGACCTGGACCTCTTCAGCCTCCACAAGAGAAGGCTGAGAGGTGATCTTGTGGCCACCTACAAATTCATTAGGGGGACACAGCAAGGGATTGGAGATGCTCTGTTCACCAGGTAACAAAGAACAATGGTCACAAACTGATAGACAGTAGATTTAGGCTAGATATCAGGAAAAACTTTTTCATGGTAAGGGTGGCCAAAATTTGGAATGGGCATCCAAAGGAGGTGGTGCTCTCCCCTACCTTGGGGGTCTTTCAGAGGAGGCTGGATAGGCGTCTGGATGGGGTCATCGGACCGCAGCACTCTTTCCTGCCTAGACAGGGAGTCAGATTCAATGATCTATTGAGGTTCCTTCCGACCCTAGCATCTATGAATCTCTATTGCCCCTGCCCCCGCCCCCCCACAGGTGTCCTCTTCTTATGACCTGGAAATATGGTAACCTTATCAGTTCCCCCCCATCTTTCCTCATAAGACATGTCCCCCAGTGCTCTCACCATATTTGTCACTCTCTGTTGTACTCTCTCCAATTTGTCTACATCCTTTTTTTAGTGGGGGGCCCAAAACTGAACACAGTACTCCAGATGTGGCCTCTTCAGTCCTGGATAGAGGAGAATAATCACTTCCCTTGACCTACTGGCAATACACCTACCAATGCAGACCAGTATGCTGTTAGCTTTCTTGGCAACTAAGGCACACTGCTGGCTGATATTCAGCCTATTGTTCACTGTAACCCCCAGGTCCTTTTCTGTAGAGCTGCTGCCCAGCCAGTCAGCCCCAGTCTGTACCAGTACATGGGATAGTTCCATCCTAAGTGCAAGAATTTGCACGACTTCGTTGAACCTCATGAGATTCCTTTTGGCCCAATCCTCAAATTTATCTAGGTCACTGAATCCTAGCCCTACCCTCCAGCATATCTACTATTCCCACCCCCCGCGGTTGGTGTCATCTGCAAACTTGCTGAGGGTGCACTCTATGCCATCTTCCAGGTCATCGATGAAGACATTGAACAAAATCAGCCCCAGGACCAACCACTGGGGGACTCCATTTGATACTGACTGCCAACTAAACATCAAACTATTGATTATTACTGTCTGAGCCCAATTCTCCAGCCTGTTTTCTATCCACCTTACAGTTCATTCATCTAGCCCATACTTCCTTATTTTGCCTGGGAGAAAGTTGTGGGAGACCGTATCAAAAGCCTTGCTAAAATCAAGGTACACCACATTCACCAGTCTCCCTGTATCCACAGAGCCAGTCACCTCATCATAGAAGGCAATCAGGTTGGTCAGGCATGACTTGCCCTTGGTGAATCCATGCTGACTGTGCCTAATCACCTTTTTCTCCTCCAAGTACTTACAAATGGATTCCTTGGGAATCGGCTCCATGATTTTTCCAGGGACTAAGGTGAGGCTGACTGGTCTGTAGTAAGGCTGTTCAAAACAGCACCATTTCATTTTAATGTCCATTTCACCATTTAGAAGGGACAGTGTTTTGCTTCATTGTTTCATTTCAGTGTTTCGTTTAATTTTGAAGTACTGTTCTGTTTTGTTTCATCAAAACTGTTTCGCTGTTTTGCCGTGTTTCGATGTTTTGCCCATAGACTATATGGGGAACCATGAAAATGCCTAAAACTTTGTCATTTCTTGCCTGATTCAGATGACAATTGCATAGATGGTAGCCCCTTCTGAGGGCATGAAGCCTGCCAAGTTTTAAGGATTCTGGGAAACTGCACCTCAAACTGTTCAAAGCAAAATACTTGACACTTGCCAGCAGTGGCAGCCTCCTGTCATCCAGTGCACAGATCTGGGGGCCTGCACTTCTAGGAGGAGTCTGGCACAGCCCCTCAGCCCTCTCAGGGCTTCAGGCCCCTGGAACTGCCACGAGTGCAACCCAGTGGCAGGAGGCAGGGGAGAACCAGGGTTGTGCTCTGACTGACTCTGCCAGCCTCATGGAGCTCAGCCTGGCAACATCCGCTGTCACAAGGTTGCCTCCCCTATTTAATAAAGGACTCACACTTTTCCTGATCATCCTCTTGCTACTGACATACTTATAGAAACCCTTCTTGTTACCCTTCACGTTCCTTGTTAGGTGCAACTCCAAGTGCACTTTGGCCTTCCTGACTTCATCCCTGCATGTGGCTACGTTTCCTGAATCAAAGGTAAATGTCTGTTCACTTCTGTTTAAATTTAATGTGTGCAGCTTAAACTAACCTGCAAGCACTGAATCAATTCACCCTCAGGGTTTTTGACTGTCTGTGCCTAGCCACAAGGAGGCCATGGGTCCCCCAATTTATATATAAGAAGCCTGACCACAGGAGATGGGTGGCATAGAGATAGGAGCTCTGTTAGTGGAAATACTGGTCAGGTGTACAGCCACAAGCAAGTAAGTCCAGAAGGTATGCCAGGCCCTGGGAGACTGCAGTGTGGGTGAGCCAAACTTAAGCAACTGCTGGGTTGGTGAGCTAAGACTGTTGGGCAGGTGAGCCAGGCCCTGTGTGGAGAACAAACACTAGTCACCCCTTTACCCAGCTGTGCTGAGGCCTGAGGCTGTTAGAACAACAAGGCAAGACAGGTAAGACCACAAGCTATCAGATGGTTGGGAAAGCAAGCCAAGTTCCTCTCTGCAAGAGGTGCACCCAGGGACTACAGCCTAAGGATTGTCACACTGCCCCTGTGCACAGAAGACCCAGCAGCATCATAACATGAGGTACCAGCAAAGGAAGACTCTTCTCAGTCTCCCCGCCAGCAATGCTAAGCATTCACAGGATGCATGCCATCCATACAAGCCATCAGCTTCCCTCCTTTCACCCGTGATCTCTGTGTTGAGGTGCCTGCATGTAGGGTAGTACTTGCTGTTGTGGGGACCAGCTATTTTGGTTTTGCAAGAGTGTGGGGCTGTAGCTGCAGAAGAATCAGGTTTCAGACAGGGAAAGGAGGGTCTCCAAACTGCTGGGTAAAACATTCCTCAACAGGCTGCAGCTAACAGCAGGATCTAGTTCCTTTCAGCTCTGAAAAGTGTTTAGACACAATGAATGCCCTAGTTAAATACAAGTTCCCCCTGCTTTGATGTGAAAAAGGCACATGTACTTTCTCCCTTCTGCGATCCAGTCCCCCATCAGTAAGATAAAGCAGCAGCATCCCAGCGATGGGGCAACTGCATATAGATCCGATTTGCAGCATTATGGCACAGCCTTATTGTGTTTCTGGGAGAGGTGGACACCAGAACTTTGTGCTTTCTCCTTAGCTTTGACAATTCAGATTATATAGAACCCAGATCTAACTCTCAACCCCTTTAATTTTCATTTTCATTTTGCAAATACCACAAAAAAGCCTCCTCTATTTCTAGTTAGCATTCTCCTTACCTGTAAAAGACCTTCCAAGGACTATTCTTTCTCAATATGTGGGATGCTCCAAGCTGCTCTCATCTAAAGCACTTCCCAGGAAACTAAAATACCCCCTTGTGCAAAGGACCGGCTATTTAGATAAGCTTCTCAGTGACTCACACTTGCTCTCTGCACAGATTATGAGTTACACTGCAGCCCTTAACCAGTAAGGACATGGCAGCAGAGCAGTTAGGGCATCTAGCTATGGATATGGTAGTGTAAACTTAAACCTCCCTCCAGATTCACACCAAAGGTCTCCTTCAGTCAGCCCACGTATAAGTAGGTACCTGGTCATTCAGTGGCAAGTCAAAGGCACCTGGGTGAGATGTTAGTCAATTCCTTGCATTTTGTTGACTTCAGAAACTTATGTGCCTTAGCCACACTAGCCCAGTCTTCCTTCTGGACCAGGAAAATCTTTGATTGTAACCCTTGTGAATCCCTCCCTTTACCGGCTACCCACTATTAAACCTCCCCTTGCCCCACTACATATAACGTGCCCTAAAAAAGAGAGCAGAAGGCCTAACAGTGTATGTCTGAGCCCAGCATGGCACCATCTCATTCCCCCTTTTCCACATGGTGTAATGCGCCACCAGAGCTGCATGTGAAATGTGAATGAAATCTATAGCTGGGTGACAATGGTGTCAAGTAAGCAACAGTAGCACTTTGCTTTCTTGTCCTTCTTGCTTCTCTTGTTAAAAAAAAAATCAAGTAAATTAACATTATGGTTGAGTTTTTACATGCACAAAAGTCAGGAAGTTCAAAGTTATGGTTCCCACCTCGGCTGTAATTTGGGCGCATTGCACATATATATTAAGACATTAAAGTTAGCCCCATAAACAGTAATACAAAATACTACACGCACGCAAGGGGCTGGAGTTATGATTGCTGGGGGAGCCATAACTTTGAATTTCCTGACTTCTTGTGCGTGTAGTTCCCCCTTGAAAATGGAATAAGTCAGCTCTCATTCACATGTAATTCAAAGCTCAAGATGCTGAAAGAAATAAAAAAGAGATCGCTTTGGTTGTTCTCTCTCTTTTTTTTTCTTTTTTTTTTAAAACTGTTCAGGCTGTTCTTTGCAGTCAATGCTTTCCTTATATCTGACTTTGATATATCGGGAGAGATCTCAGATTTCTGTTCTCTTCATCTGTTGCTTTGCAACTGCTCCAATGCTCTACAGCATCCCAGTAATGCATGCACATGTAACAGATAAGAGATGGCCTCTGACTGAATTTACTTAATTTATATGGATGATAGGACACAAGAGGAATATGAAAATACAAATTAGCAGCTTCATATTTCATATGCATGGAAATCTCTCTAACAGATAATAAGGTTCTGGAAACTTATCTGCTAGAGGTCTATCCCCAGCCACACCTGTCCCCCTGAGGTCCTAGAGTGAATGCTTAGGAAACTTGATAGACTATAGATCTACATTTGAAATCATTAAAGGGACAAGGACTCTGGGAAGTACATTTAAATAGCTCTTCCTGGAACTGCTTATGCAGCACCTGGGCTCTTCATCTAAGGGTTGTAAAGGGGCTCTAAAGGGTTACAAGTACCTTTGCATGCTTTATGGCTAGAAAGGAAGAAGGTTTCAAAGCATTATTCTGTTCTGGCTTGGTGCCAGAGTATGGAAATGGCTAAGCCTCTTTGTAGTGGCTAAATCACAAAGGGAAGTCTATAAATCCATTACTGTGTCTGCATCTAGAGATCTGGATTGAATTCTGGATCCTATTGATGTCAATGGCAAAACTTCCATTGACGTAAAGTGGGGCAGAAATTCACCCCAGGTGTTTTAACTCCAGTTCATGTTTTCAGATTCAAAGCTGTGGGGTTCAGTTTGGATGACCCTGCTGATGTATTATATTACCTCTCTCAGATACAACCTGCATTTATGTAGCATTTGCAGTTTCCAGCCTGCATACTTGTTAAAAATGTAGCATCCCTTTCCATTCACAGATGGCTAATCTGGAAGAAGCAAGTGTCAGATTAGCTATAAGGGCCTGATTCAGATCTTGCTGAAACCAACAGACAGTCTCACTGAATCCAGTATCTCAGCTGAGATTGAGATAGGCTGTACTGCTAGCAGTACAACTAGCTGTAGGAACATGCTCTAGGTGTTTCCATCTATCAGATCAATGATCCATTTAGTCTCAGAACCTTGCTCTTGCTCAGTTGAATCAGACCATCAGTCCAGCTAGTCTAGAATCCCCTTTCCCACAGCAATGGAGGAAATCACTGGCCCATTTAATTCAGTGTTTTCTATAACAATGGCCAATACCTGACATCTCTGATAAAGACAAGGAAGAGTAAGATCATGATGTTCTGAGGCAAAACTCTATACATTGGGGTGATTTCATCCAGGTAGCCTTGGGGAGCATTAGATCAGAGGATCTCAAACCTTATCATAAAGATAGATGCATGGCTACACAGGGGAGAACTGCCAAGCTGGTTAGGGGTGATGGCAAGAGATATTTACAATGGGGTACCTGGCAGATATGATTTTGAACTGGGGGAGAAGAAAAGGCAGTGCGTGCTGGTTTGTCAGTAAAATACAGTGAGCCATGCTAGTTGCACCAAATCTTATTTTTCATCAGGTCATTCCAGAAGTCAGCTGGGCACCATGTGCTAATAGTGAAGCTAGAAATAATCCTATTTGTATATTCAGAGTCAGTATTTATTGTTTTTCTTTCCACCAGGGCCATTCCTAAGGTCTTTCTCTAGCCCAGAGACTCCTAGGCCTGGGGTTCTGTTTTGAAGTCAGGCTGATGAGCATTTGATTCCCTTACTGCATGCCATGGACAGCTGTTTTCCCTAGCTGGAGAGGCCCTTGAGAAGTTTATCATCACTGAGCTGAAGGCATCAATAATAAGAGAACTTGATTTGCTTCACAAGAGATTAAATACAGCTCAGGTCTTGTTGACCGTGATCAAGCACAAGGTGGAAGATATTTCACATTAGCTCCAGGCAATGGAAGCTTGAGTGACTGACTTGGAGGGTACACCATCTGGCTGTGATTTATTGCTGTCTGTTATAGGCTTAATGATAGTAAATGGCTGGCAAAATAACTTGAACAAGCAGAGGGTAAGAGCAGGGCTAAGTTGTTACCATGAGCTGCAGCCACTGAAAGGCAGTGAAGCACTTCAAGAGGTAAGTTATCTTTTCTGCCTATGGTTAGGGGCCTCTGGCCACAGAAGGCCTAAACCACAGCATTCAGCTCATGACAAGATAATTACATATCTCACTAGGTCATAGGCAAGAAAGGGAGAGGAAGTATAGGCCAGAGTGAGTCTGAGCTATGGGGCAGCCTTCTACAAGAAAAGAACAATTGCTTTCATAAAGACTGCAAAATCATTGCAAAAACAGAATAATGGTAGGAATTAGTGACAGAAGGATAACTAGCAGTTTCTCATGCGTATGCATGACTGACCATACTTACATACAGAGCTATTTACACACGCAACAGACATGCCTTAAACATTTCTGTTCTACAGCTTAAACAAACATGGGAAGCAAGAGCCATGAACAGCAGCTCAAATGGAGAGTGAGCAAGCCAGGAAGGTGTGCCAGCCTCTGAGTCAAGAGATGAGCTCACTTCCTGGCTCCAGCCCTGACTTTATTGCATGGATAATATGGTTCAAGTTACTCCCTCTCTTTGTACCTTGGCTTATTCTTTAAGCTCTTCAGGGCAGGGCCCAGTTAAAACTTTTCTTTCATACAAAACTTTTTTTTCTCTTTTCAGGTAGCTTTTGGCCATCTCACCCAATTATATTTTTCAGTTTTTCAGTGAAAAATCTTGATTTTTTTTTTTAAATCCTCCCCCTGCCCCCCAAGCCGTCCCATAACATGTACCACATTCTACACAAAAGGACCCCCAGCCCGGTCCTCTAGGCATGACCCGAAACTAAACAGTGAATCTCACTGACATCAAGCTAATCCTGGCAGCAAAGATGTAATCAAACCTGTCCTGCTGAAGTGATATAAACAAGGTACCAGGTCTCTTTCCCCTTTCGGGGCTTTTTTTATCCTCCAACTTTCTTGTCTATTAAAAAGTAAAATGATTCAGTGAATGAAAAAATTATACTGTCAAAAGAAAGGCAGTTAGTCACTTTGAAAATCAATAACACCCTAACATGTTTTTGTGAGTTAACAGCTCTCTCAGCCCCCGAAGCAGGAAGCTGGTACTAATTCCATTCTCACTGTCTTCCCTTCTCGTCTCCCCTGCTGCTCCTGTTAGTCAAGAGAGTCTGTGACATGGATTTCTACTTAGAGCTGTGCAAAGAATGGATTCTTTTCAGTTCGGCAGCCAAACCAGAACACTTGAAACAAAAAATTGTCTCAAGTTGACTGAAATGCTTTGTTCAACCAGAACCGTAGCTAGATATTTCAGCAGAATAGGAGCAGGTTATACTGAGTGCAGGAAAACTGCTGCTGCAACACCCATGATGTTAACCCTCTCACCGCTGCTCCCAAATTGCACATGGAATGACACTGTCAAAGTCTCAGTTTGGCAGCAGCTGTTAGAAGGCCGACTCAGCAGCTGTTGGCCGCACAGCAGGGGTGGAGCAGGGTGGAGTGAGGCTGAGGAGGAGACTACTGCCTTTGGTCTGTGTGGTCACAACCCAGTCCCTGGTTGAGCCCACTCCAAGCCTAGCCCCCTGCTGCCATTCTGGTGTCCCTGCCTCCATTCCCCTTTGCCCCCTCCCCACTGCCAACAGCGCTCTGGGCTCACGTCCCAAAAACCCAGCCGTAGTTACCATACTGTGTTCAACCCCAAATAAAATGTATTCGTTTTGCTTTTGGTTACTTACTCGTTTTAACCCCTCCTTTTTAAAAAATGTAGTTCAATATAGCAACCAAATATGAAGTGTTGAAACGTTTCATTTTGAAAATGTCCAAATGAAATGCTTAGACTTTTCTGGAAATGTTTTTTCCCCAGAAGAAACTATTTGTCAAACGCTACCTGAACTTGGCTACTTGATCCTGCAGCTCCAAACCTACCTTTTCAACATATTTACTATTTATTGAAACAACTCTACTTCTGTTGAACTTCAGCTTTTAATTCTATTGAAGCTTTAACAGCAGATGTGTAAAGAATCATGGGGTAGCAGGCTACGTGCTACCCCAGCTACATGCTGAAACAGCGTTCTGCAAGTGTCGTTTGGCACCTCTGCTTCTGACTCCAGAAGTGGGATGCTTCTGAACATGCCATAAACCTAGACCCTGAGCACAGTGCTGGGGTATCCACAGCAGGTTCTCATTTCCTCATTGCCAGGGGTGATATACAGAACTAGGGGGAGGTGTGCAGGATGAGGGCAGTGCTGGGAAGGAGTTATTATTTCAGCAACATAACTGGGCACCATCACACGTTGGAATTTCCCCATTCACATCATAACCTCACAGAAGATGTATTTGAGTATCTCAACGCTCTTTGCAAACAGAGACAAGGTGCTAGGGGAGGTCAAATATTTCTTACTCTCAAGTCCATATGCTACTTCTTTCCCCACGAGATGCTCAAGCTGCAGTGATCAGAGAGAGAGATTTCCCTGAAGCTCCGTGTCTCAGGTGCACTGCTGCCAGCATCCACGCATCCCAGAAGGTTCTGAGGACCTGCAAAGCTCTTGTGAATTGACTTTTTTGTTTCCTCTCAAGCCTGCATTGCCCCTTTCCTTAAAAACAAACTGTCCAAAGGGCCTGTGACCAAGGCAACCATCACCAAATGTCGCCTGCATTTGACTCCTTATTAGTTTTAATTAGATGATTTTCTGCATGATTTATCCTGAACACAGCAATTGCACAATGAAATCACAGATCAGTTGACGACTTCATTAAAAAAATTAGTGTTTAGCAGTTTTGCAATCCCTACAAGTACCGTGGACATCTGTCAGAACTGCCCCTTTTCTCAAATGACAAGCCGTCCCTTTGAGAACCAGAGAATTTGAAAGTGCTCGCCTCTGCAAAAAAATAAATAAATAAATAACAAGCCACAGGATACTCCTGTTTTGTCCCTGCACACATTGCCCAATGCTCCTGCCCGTCACGCTCAAGCATTGCTCGTATGGATGCTATGGTGTTTCACAGGCAAGCTCAAGATGAAAACAGATCCTTTGCTACGAGGTCTATATTCCAGACGCAATGTCTGGTGCTAATACTCAGCGTTGAGACCAATGTCTGAGAATTGCTGACGTTGATATCTACAGTAGTTAGGAGCTGTCAGAAGAGCAGTGAAAAGTAGCCCCATGACTCCCCCCTGTGTAGTGCTAGCAGATATGGGTCACTTCTGCTTCTCCCTCCAGACAGGGAGTAAAGAATCCCAAAGTCCAGAAACGGATGCTGTCTGTGAACAACCACCTTCTTAGCAGGGACAATCGCTCTCTCCTGTTCCTTGTTTCATGCAAGGCTGGGCTATTCAGTACTACCTGAGCTGAGCCATCACCTGGAGCCTGAAGTTCTCCCCTGATCCTCGCAGATTGAACATTTGTATTGGTTTGGGCTTTCTCCCAAGCACTAGCTCTGTAACAGGCATCAGGGCAAGGAATGAAATAAAGGGCTTAAAGTTGCGTACCTGAGGCTGTCACTCAGGGAAAAGAGCTGTGAGGTAAAACGGGCTGGGAGCAAGCCCAAAATGGAGAGAACGGGATTCAATACACAAAAGAAGGGGCAAAAGGAGTTGTCTGTATGTTGCTTTGTTTTGAAATGTAATGAAATGTCAAAACCTGCTCCCAGAGTGCAGAACAAATCCAGAGAGAGGCAGTGAAGGTGCTGGCCGTGCCCACAGGTTGCTAAATCCTGGGATTTCCGGAGGATCTAGGGAGCAGTTGAAACGAGTCCATTCACTATAACCTGGGAACCTGACATGAATGAGCCAGGTGGAGGGGGGGGGCATAAAGTTAGTGACCCCAGTGGTTGTTTCTAGAAGATTCTGGCCATTTACAAGTCCCCAAGGGGGAGAGCCATATTGGCAACTGACTGATTTTGGCCTAAAGCAAAGATGACTCAGGGGCCATTTTGCCAGGCATCCCTCACTTCCTCCCCTAGTGCAATCAAGATCGTCTGCTGCCTTGGGCTGCTGATTATAACAAATTTGTCTGGATTACAGTGTAGTACAGCAAGCTCACTGAGATGCGAGTGCTAAAGTGCCCCCCAAGACCTCTTTGCAGAGAGGTGTCCCCAGATTCCCCCCTGCTGCAGATTTCTTTTCCCAGGAGATGCTCCTCTCTCCAAATAATCATGTCTTCTATGGGGAAGGCCAAACTGTCACCAGCTTCCCTGACAGACAAGGACTCGGTTCTCTCCCTTCTTTACAAAGCCTCTGACAGAAGCAGCAGCTGCGTCCCCTCAGATGAACCTCCTTCTCCTCCTCCTATTCCCTCTTATGTGTTTGCTTCAATTGTTATTCAATTGTGCTGCCGAACAGAGCAACTCAGAAAAGGAGCTAATTAGAGGGAGACAAAGGGAAGGGGATTATCTGCTAGGAACTAGAAGAGGGATATTCTTAAAAGGATCTGCAAATAAATGGAGATGAATCCCTTTGAGGGAGGAGCCCTGTAGAAGTAGAAGAGGATGGGATGCTGAGAAGGACCAAGAGCACTGCCAAAGGCTGCCTTCTGCTGTCGTGTGGTGGACATCCCATCCATCTCGTTCTAATATCACTTTGCTTCTCCGTGCTATAGAGAATTAAAATGCCCTGACTTGTGCATCCAGCAAAGGAGGGGGTGGGGCAGGGTTGGAAACTCCAGACTGGTCATAAATCTGACTGTCCTTTTTCCCCTGTGTAAGAAACACCACCCTGGCTAGTCATCCTAGGCCATTTGTACCCGGGGATCTGGACAATGGATTTATTTTAATCTTGAAAGGGTAGAGTCAGCAGGAATTTTCTAGGACAAGGACTTCCTGAGGGCAGCTGGTAGTTTGGAAGAGGCTTCCTTGTGTGCTTTGAATCTGCCTAAGGGTTATTTTGATTCAGTTGCCAAAAGCTCCTGTCAAATAACTGTCTCTCTCCCAGCATGTCTTATTTGAAATGTAAAAAGGACAATGTCAAGGAGAGGACACTGAACTAGAAGAGTCAATCCCCTCCTTGGCTGCTGCTAGGTGGTATGGACAAGGCTTACCTACCCCATTCCTCAGTTTCCACTTGTGTACACAAATGTGGATAATACCCCTTGCAAAATATAGCTGCTGAGAAGATAAAGTACATTCCTGAGCATGTGGCACTCAGGTGCTTTGGTGATGAATACTAGATGGGGCTGCAAGCCTAAGGTTTTCAAAAAGCTTCTCTTTTCCAGTCCTAAGGATTAAACTGTTCCTTCCTGTCAGTGCTATTTTTTGTGCAAGCAGAACCTCTCTCCTCTCACCAGCCAAGCAGCCCATCTCATATTAGTCAAAGCCACCCCCTATAACTGCCACTGTAACTGCTACGTTCTTTCTCATTACGGGGGTCATGGTCTAAAGAAGCCATTTAGAGTAAATCTATTGAGCTCCCATTACATAATGACCTGCCATTAGCTCTCAGAACCCTTTGTTTAGTGTTACACAGGGAGCACCCAAGGACCTGGGACATGTTGTGGTTGCTTCTGCACAAGGCTTGTACCCTGCAATGAGATCCCTCAATTGTTTATCAGTCTGACGATGAAAGCCCAGAGACTTCAATAGAACTATGAAAATTCGCACCAACAAGGCATCTAGTCATGTACACTGAATTGCAAATAAGGTGTCTTTAAATAAAAATGAAAACATCTAACTACCCAGTTCATTACCAAATTCGCCTGAAAGTAAACAGCAGCTAATGCCATCTGACCATGGGAAGACCAATGGGAAATATGAAAGTTCTTTGTTTGCCAGCAGAACATGGGGATTTCTTAAGAAAAGGTATCAGCCAGGCATCTGGGAGAAGTGTGTTTTTCTGAACCATCTGTATTTAAAATATAAACTTCTGACCTTACAGGCCTTAACCACTTTGTACTGAGCCAGGTGTTAGAACAGAAGTGAGCAATTATTTTGGCTGGTGGTCCACTTAATGAGCTATTGAGGGCCACACACATACAAGCTTTTAGAAAATAAAATTTTAACAAATTGTAGATAGACAGAAAATCATATACTAAAAATCAAACATCTACTATAACATATTTCAATTTTATTTTTTAAAATAATTTTATCCTGGTTTATGGTTTTTTGAATAGTGTATATAGAAGCGATAGCATAATAGCTTCAAATAAAGTCTTACTCTTGTATATTGCATGGGGGGAGGATGTGTGGGGGGTACACACATGTTGTGGGGGCTGCTCACATGCTAGGTTCCAGGAATCAGAGGAATGGAGGGTGGGGTGCAGGGGACATGTGCAGTAGGGGTATGTGAAGCTTCAGTCACTAATTCATTTTAGAGAACATATGGCCCGATTTGGAGGCCGAATCACCAAATCTGAATTGAATCGGGAGATAAAAATAAACCTCCAAATTGATTTGGAGCCTCCAAATTGATTCAGAAAAGATTTGGAAAAAGATTAGGAGATTCAGCGATTCAGAAGGCAGTCTGGCAGGGAAACAGAAACTAAGAAGAGGGAGGGGGAGCAGAGGAGGAAAGACTAACATCTGTAGCTGACCAGTAACTGTGCTCTTTCCCTGAGTCCCCTTCCAATCACAGTGCTCTGGGGAAGGGCCATAGAAACAGCACATAAGCCTCTGTCTGTAGCTTTTCTGTCCCTTTTGTGAGCTGTTTCTGCCTGAGCACTGTGAAGGCCCCCTGTTACAAGCTACTATCCCTGCTGTTTTCATCCTGCTGTGCCTTAACACACACACAAAGTCACACATCGCGAGTGTTGCTTTGAACAGTTTGAGGTGCAGCTTCCCAGAAACCGCTGCACCTATCTCCTTGAACCTTGGCAGGTCTCATGCCATCAGAAGGGGATACCATCCCTGCTGTTTTCATCCAAATCTGACAAACAATGACAAAGTTATAGGTATTTCAGTGATTCCCCATTATATTCTATCACCGAATCACCAAATCTCTCCAAATCAGCGCCGAATCTTCCAAAGCTGATTTGGCCAAATCGATTTGGGACAGTGATCTGAATCTCTGAATCGAATCACTGTCCTCTGAATTAGATGAATCCAAATCCAAATTGAATACTTCCCTATTCATACAGGCCTAGTTTCAGCAGAGCTTACCCGGGCTGTGCAAGTGCAAGGTAGAGTCCCCCACCACCACTATCCAGCCCAAATCTGCCCCAATGGAGCTCCACATGGGGCCAAGCCCCACTCACTCTGCATGGGGCCAAGCCCCACTCACACCGCATTCCCACAGCTCCCCAGGCAGCTGAGTGGATGGAAGGCAACTGGAAGTTGGAAGTGGAGCCCTGTGCACTAGGGCAGAAGCCACCTGGCTACAGCTCCCCCACCCCTGCATGGAGAAGTGCAGCAGGGACAAGAGCAGAAGGAGGAGGAATAGCTGCTGGAGGCAGAGCAAGCCAAGCAGCACCCAGGTGGCTGCAGCTGCACCAGGAACAGCCCTGCTGGGAAACTGTGCACACTGGCTGGGGCCTGGGTCAACAGGTGTGGGCTGCCCTGGGCAGGGCTCAGCCCCATGAGGAGCTCTGCAGGGGCAGCCACAGGCCAGATCTAATCAATTGGTGGGCTAGTTTCGGTCTGCTAGCTATATTTTGACCACCTCTGTGTTAGAATGCAGAGTAGTCACAGAACAGCCTCAATGGCTGGCCAAATGTGGTAGGGAATGTCAGAATAACAAGCCAGGCTATGGAGAAGATAGGATTTGTACAGCTACTGGCATGATACGAGGCATATTTTGCAGCCCCATCTCAGCCCAACATGGTTATCAGCAAGTAGGAAAAGAGTCCAAAGCCCTGACAGCAGCAGTATATTGGCAGCAAAAATAAGCCTAATCTCAATCCCAGCATTTCTTCTCTAGTGATTCTTTAAAATATGTAGGTGAGTTTTCTGCTTGTGGAAGTGAAGGGCTGAGTGGGTTTCTTAGGTCCTGGCATGGCACAAACAGGCTCTATGTACATTATGCCAACACCAGAAGCCCCTCAAGCCCAACACATGCATCATAACTCTTCCAGTTCTGGGCCTTCTGTGCAACTTGGTCAAAACACCTCAAATGCTGACATGTTGCTCACTCCAACCCTAACCACCTGGAGCAGAGTGTGTTAAGTAAAAAAGAAAAGTAACTGTATTTGAAGTAAATAATTGCAAAGAATTAATATGTTTCTTTTCAAATGTTCTATAAAAGTGGGGTGGAGGGGAATGGCCAAAGGGTTTTGTAGCCAGTTGTTTGAAAAACACCATTTTGATCTGATATGGGGGAAAATAAAAATGCATTCTCTCACTTTCATACTTTTCTCCACTGGTAAAAAGTGAAAGAAAAGAGTAAAACCATGAAAGAGAGTGTGCAATTAAATGAAGATTTTCAGAAATATTTGAAATAGTGTAAATGAGAAAAACAAATGTGAAATGCAAATGAAAACTTTCTCTTGGGTTGAAATGGTATTTTTTATCAAAAACGATGTTAACAGAAGATATCCCATCAGTTCTAACAGAGCTTTCAGTGCAGCTTTGCTAACCTCCCTCAACACAGTTGTACAGAATTGAGTGTTTGCCTGCTCAGTGTTGACCTTGCTTCCCTTGGTTTTATAAGTCGTGTGTTCCTAATAGTTTATTTCAGCTAACACAGCCCTATCCTGGCCCTGCTACCCTGTTCCTGAATCTCTCAAACTTACAGCTCTACCAACTTCTACTCCAGCATCAGTGCTCAAATTAACTGATTCTGAGTAATTTACAAGTTGAAATTAGGTTGTAAAATTACATCCTGTTCCTCTATACTTTATAACCTCCAAAAAGGACTATACTGTTGTTTGTCATCTGCCTATTTTACCACAAGAAACTTTGTTCCTAAACTAGTTTTGATACCTGGAATATGATTAGTCACATAGTAATGATTCTGTCCTCTGATTAGCTAATATTACTGAAGAAAAGTATTCCGTTTTCTTTTAGGAAATCATTGGGAGTTAGATACCACTTTAGGCACTACAACCATTTTACAAGGTGTCCCTAAGTCACTTGAAATGAAGACTTCAGCTTTTAAACCTCTCAGAGGCTTTTGAAAACATTGCCTATTGGCGATCGGGGACTTCCTGCAGATGCCGCTGGTGGTGTCGGCAACGAGGGTGGGGGGGAGAGCAGCGATTGCCCACAGGCACCGCCGGCAGTGTCAGCAGTGCTTTTCATAGTGGATGCATCGCCAATCTCAGGGGGTTCACGTGCACGTGCACCTGTGTGCACACCTTACACGTCACCAATGGCATCAAGAAATGGCTGGATCCATTGCGGTCCAGTACAGTCCATGTGCTGGCAGGCATATGTGACCCGAAGGTGAAGGGGAGCATGTGTGCCAGAAAAACCCTGGGACACTGGATGGAGGTGCTGGTGAACAGAGTCCAGGAGGCACAAGGGCACAGGTGGGGGGACATGGAAGAGGGGGGATCCACTTTCCCGTGCCAACACTCCCAGCAGCAGCCAGTCTCCTCCATGACAGGTGCTGCCAATGTGGGCTAAGGGCATGGTTTCAATCATGGGGTCCAGACACACCAGATCCCAGCATCAGGCAGGTAGCACCAAGACCTCAGTGGCTACCTATCTCACCAAGGACGTGGAGCCACTGGACTGCAACCCCTTAGCCTACTGGGCAACCCACAGCCAGATGTAGCAGGATCTGGCCACAATTGCCTGGAAGCATCTGTCCTGTCCACTGACCAGTGGTCCAAGCAAGAGGGACACCCCACTGCACCTGCTTGGATCCTGGTTTGGTAGAGCAGTTGGTATTCCTCAAGGTGAACCTCCCGCTGCTGGGGTTCCCTAAGCTTCAGGTTCAGACAGAATTTATGCCACCCTCCTCACTCCATCCACATCCATTTCCTTTTTTCATTTTTTTAAACCATCTAATGCCCCACTCTCAGAGCTGGAGGCAGAACTCACTGCATCATCAGCCAGCAGGGGAAGAATATCTCCCTGCTGAGCTCCCATGCCAGGACAAACTTGGAGGTATGGTCTGGGGCTATAGGGAAGGAGAAGGCCCCAGGTCCTGGGTATGACTTAAAACTGCACCCTGCCAGGGTTGGCAGGACTGGTGGGACTGCTGGCAGTGCAGCAGCCTCTAGGAAATGCTGGGACCAAAGACCTCCCTGATGAAAGGCAGGTAGGAGGCACCTTATAACCTCCAGCCACTACATGCATGCACAGTCCTGGCTGGGGAGAGCCCAGACCTGTAAGATCTTTGAGAGGTCTGATGCTTGCTAGTTGCAGTGAAGTTGTGAGGTTCCAGGTGAGCTCAGCTTAGCTGCCTGGGATGCCATCTGCAAGGCATGGGATTTCAGGTTTAAAACCCTTTGTCAGGATGGGGAAGCATCTAGCTGGTGTGTGTGTGCTCTTCCTGGATGGAAGGAATAGTAAAGAATCCAGAGCCTGGCATGCAATGCGTGCAAGAAAGCTAGTCAGTAAAAATAGAAATGGAGGCATCAGGGAGTGAGAGACAGGCTCGGGGGGGAGCGGTGGTAGGGGGATATAGGAGGCACTCCTCCAGCCACTGCACAGTCCTGGCTGGGGAAAGTGCAGACCTTTAAGGTCCTTGAGAGGCCTGAGGCTTACTGGTTGCAGTGCGGTTCTGAGGGTGAGAATAGGGGCTACCATCCCTGCAGTTTTCATCCTTCTGCGCCTTAACACACACACAAAGTCACACATCACAAGTTTTCTTGTCAGCACCTTGATGTGCAGTTTCTCAGAAACCCCTGCAGCTATCTCCCTGAAGCCTAGCAGGCTTTTTGCGCTCAGCAGGAGCTACTGTCCCTGCAGTTTTCACCCCACTGTGCCTTACCACACACACACAGTCATACGTCACAAGTTTTGCTTTCAGCAGTTTGAGGTTCTATGACAGGGTGCCTGAAGCACCCTGCCATGGACAGAATGAGAAAGAAACAAAAAAGAAAAACTTCCCCCAAGGAGCAGGAGGAACCATGGCAAACCTGGAGACATCAAATGCCATGCTCATAACAACGGGGGGAGTCAGCTGGGGCTACGGCAGATCAAAGGCTACTGCAGCAAACCCAGCCACCGGGGTTCAAACCTGAAAAGAGGAAAGTGGTGCAGGAAGAGAACAGAAGGGGAAAAAAGAGAGAAACCACACTAGAGAGCAAAGTAGGAACAGCTGGGTCGGACGGGCAGTGAATAGAAAGCTGCCACAGTGGACCCAGCTGGGGAGAGGGAGATTTTAAGGGATGTCGAGAGAGTGTCCTGGGGCCAGAGGAAGGGAAGAAACAGAGAAGAGAAGAGAAGAGAAGAGAAGAGAAGAGAAGAGGTGAGGGGGGGAGAACGACTGACGAACCAAAGTGAGAGCTCCAGCCTGGCGACTTACTTGACAAGACCCAGTGGGGAACTGGAGCCGACAGAGAGGCTTGAATGACCAGTGGATCTGGTACCAGGGGGTGAAGAGAACCACTCTGGGGACCCAGGGGAAGAAGAAGACATAGGTAAAGTTACTCCCCAGGAAGGAGATGAAGAAGAGAGAGTGGGTCCCAGTCACAGGAGGGTGACAAGGGCACCTGAAGACAGGCAGCTGTCTTGGGTCCCATGCAGGGAAGAACAGGGCAAGCAGCCACTTAGACAAGGGCCCTAGGTGAGGGTGCTTCAACAGGAATAGGAATATTGATCTTAGAGACAATCATCAACACCCAGAACATCAGGTGTGGTGAGGACAGGGGATGGGGATGGTGGAGCTCTGCAAAGAACCACTGACATCTTGAGTCCATAGCCATTCTCAGTTGTCTCCCAGAAGTGTCTAAGCATATCTCCCATAACTTCAAAGGCATAGCAGATGATCTACAATGATGAGACACTACTATTCCAGCTGGGAGGCGATGCACTCTGGGCAGCACAACAACCCTCTTACAGGTGTGTTGTCCCAGAAATCCCTGCACCTATCTTCTTGAAAATTGGCAGATTTCATGACATCAAAAGGGGCTACGACCCCTGCAAGTTTCATCTGAATAAGTCAAGAAATGACAAAGTTATAGACAGTTTTGTGATTCCCTATTACAGCCTACAGCCAAAACACCACCAACATTCCAAAACAGCTCTGAAACAGTTTCAGCTGAAACACAACAGGACAGTGATTCAAAACACCAAAACAAATTACTGTCCCTCCAAAATACTGAATCCAAAACCAAAACAAAACACAGGCGTTTCTCACAGCCCTACTGCTGTGCCTCCAGGAGCCCACCATAGGGGCACACAGCCTCGAGCCACAGCAGGGCCAAGGCAGGAGGCACTGGAACTATGACAGGTGGAACCCTCCCCATCGAGCTGAGCTGAGCCAAGCTGAGCCAAGCCGTAGCAGCTGCTAGAATTATGGAAACCCTGTGCCTGGTTGTGCTGCTCCACTGGGGTGAGGAGGTGCAAACAAGATTGTAACTCAAACCAGGGACCAGCTCAAAAAGTTTGAAAACCACTGATAATAGTGCTTCACTAGGAAAGTACTGTGATCAGCTAGTTAGAACTAGTTAGAGTATAGGAGAAGCAATCAGGTCTTCTCAGTAGTGTCTGCATTTTTAGCACTGACTTACTGTGTGACTGAAGACAAGTCATTTAATCTGTGAGCACTAGTTTCTTCATTCATAACACACAGATTTTTTTTCCTACTTTGCCAGGTCAGTTTAGGGCTTGGGTAATTAACCATCCAGAGGCACTCGGAAATCCAGAATTGAAAGAAGCTTCAGGAGTGCAAACCATTTTGCAATTTTACCATTCGTGAGCTGGGATATGAGGCATCCTACAGAATATTTTTCATCAGCCAGGTCCTCTGCTGCAGCTTAATCAGTGCAAGCAATGGAGATACCATACATTGATTGGGAGCCATATTCTGTGTCTGGCAACCTGGGAATTCATTGTATCCCAGCTTATGCCAGAGGTGAAAGGAGCAATAGTAACCTGTCATGGCAGCTCCTCCCCCTGGAGTGGCATTATGCTATTTCTCCAAACCCCATGCTTCTCTTCATTACTAAAATCCCCCAAAGGCACCACTGATGATGGAGGGCCATCGGAGAGGCAATTAGAAAGAAGTTAAAGTGAATTACATATGCAGGGTTTATTTTCTGTTTTCTGCTATTGCTGTTGCCAATTATTGTGCAATTAGGCCGCCTTCATTAGCAAATGAGATTAAAATTAACATCGTTAATTACTTGTTCTGTTAAACAGGGGAAGTAGGCATTTAGCAGGAAGATGCAGGGAAGGTTGCTGTTGGAGCAGATGGAATAACGTTTTCCTTTCGTGACATTTTGGTCTACTTTTTTAAGGGTTTCACTGGCTTTTTAAATTCCAGCTTATTTGGTAGAGAAAATAAATGTTTAAAGTAATTTAAAACAGAAGCTGCCACCATGAGGCCTTGTGGGAATGCATTTGGGAAAGTGAGAGAAAAACATAGCTGAGCGTTGGAGAAAACATCCTGTTGACCATGGTGATAAGCCAGCAGAATGTTCTCCCAAGTGAGTCTGTCATTTGAGTGATGTCCAAACTAGACTGGTTGTTGAAAGTAGCTTCCAAATGGAGTGTACAAAACTGCAAGCCGAAAACACAATATTGTGCATGCAGTTCACAACTACATCATCAAATCAGTTATTATTATTATTACAATAACACCTAGTATGTGCTAGGCGCTTTCCAGACACTCAATAAGCACTCAAGGTCTGGCTATCAGAAGCTCACACGTCTATAAGGTTAAGAAAACAGCAATGGAAATAACAATGCAATCTGTGTAGAAGTCTTGTCAACTTGATTGGCTTGTAGCTGGATAGTAGGTCTGTGCAAAGCGGTTAGTATTCGCTTTGGATTCGGATTTGGCTAATTCAGGGGACAGTGATTCGATTCAGTGATTCGAATCACTGTCTCGAATCGATTCTGCCAAATCTGATTCAGAGATAGCTACTACCAAATCTCCAAATCTCCGAATCACGCAGGCCCGCCTCTGCCTGCTCCTCCAGCCTGGCAATGGCTGCCCCACCTGCCCCAGCTCCCGCCACTTGGGGAAAAAAAAGCCCTGACTCAACAGCTGCTGCCAGGTG
>NW_017729013.1:11295044-11296461 GCF_001723915.1 Gavialis gangeticus | reverse complement strand
AGGGCCGGAGCTGGGGTGGGCGGGGTAGCCATGGGGGTGGCTGGGGGAGCACCCGGGGGTCACGGATCTTGTGACAGAGCCCCCCAAACAGTGGGGGGCAGTGGGGGCCAGCAGGGATCACCCCCCCGCCCGGCAGCACCCGGTGAGTTGGGGCTTTTTTTTAAAGTACTGGGAACTGGGGCAGGTGGGGCAGCCTTGGGGGGGCTGGGGAAGCAGGCAGGGGATGGGGCCTGGCTGAGGTCCCCCCATGGCCCCTCCCCTGCCCCCTACTTACCAGCATGGAGTCCAGCTCCAGCTCCCTGCTGCAGCCGGCAGGGACTGCCCCAATCATTGAAGCTCTCCCAACCTTTTCCAAAGAGTCAGAGAGATTTAAATCAATTCGGACCTTTTTATTGGTCTCCTGAATCAATTCAGATTTGGAGATTCAGCCACCAAATTGGGCCAAATCTCCTTCGAATCAAATTAGCACCCAAAGCTTTGCACAGCCCTACTGGATAGCTATCTGTAAAATGTGTCTACACTTAAACTGCACAGAGTTGCAAATGGAAATAGAGCTTGTATTGAAGCTCACTTAGAAAATATGGCTCCTGTTAAGAAGAACCAGCATTCAAGCTTGAATGTTCCCAGACCAAATTCTGTTCTTGGGTCTAGACATGTAGCACCATCTTACATATAAGAGAGTGATGGAAATGTAAGAGCAGGGTTTAGGTAATATTTTGTGGTTCCTGGACTTCCTCTATAAAATATGCAAATGATGTTTTATGTACAAACAATGTACTGCACATGTATCTGTATACACAGAACACAAACAGCATTTGCAAACGCCACCCCAACTGCAGGTACAACCTGAGCCTGTGTTTAAGTACTTGCAATAATTATCACCTGTCCACCTACAAGAGAGAATAGCCATGTTGGCTGAAGTACTAAGAGCTGAAGACTTCCAGAGCTAAAAGCACAACTAAGCCAAAGAATTAGGGCCTCCGATATATTCATATATTCTGTGAATCAGGCACAACACACACCATCCAGTTGGGTTACATGCATACTCCATACCTATCTCATATCCAATTACATTTTTAAGTCAGCCGGCCCGGATGATTTTCACCCTAGAGTCCTGAAGGAACTCGCTGGGGTCATTGCAAGTCCCCTGGCACGGCTTTATGAACACTCGTGGTGCTCTGGAGAGGTGCCGGAGGGCTGGAAGAGGGCCAATGTGGTTCCCATCTTCAAAAAGGGGAGAAAAGAGGACCCGGGGAACTACAGGCCAGTCAGTCTTACCTCGATCCTGGGCAAGCTGTTTGAGAAAATTATTCTGGCACGCATCCAGGAGGGGCCAGCAGGGAACGGCATGCTCAGGGGCAACCAGCACGGGTTCATCAGCGGCAGGTCCTGTCAGACCAACCTGGTGGCCTTTTAC
>NW_017729013.1:11290398-11294673 GCF_001723915.1 Gavialis gangeticus | reverse complement strand
GGACCTGAACCTGTTCAGCCTTCAAAAGAGAAGGCTGAGGGGGGATCTTGTGGCCTGTTATTAACTGGTTAGAGGGGATCAGCAGGCACTGGGGGAGTGACCAGGAACAACGGTCACAAGCTGGCGGAGGGAAGGTTTAAGTTGGACATCAGGAGGCGCTACTTGACGGTCAGGGTGGCTAGAGTCTGGAACCAGCTTCCAAGTGAGGTGGTGCAGGCTCCCACCCTGGGGGTTTTTAAGAGGAGGTTGGATGACCACCTTACTGGGGTCATTTGACCCCAGTGCTCTTACTGCCATGGCAGGGGGCCGGACTAGATGATCTGCTCAGGTCCCTTCCGACCCTAGAAACTATGAAACTATGAAACATATCTGTATGGAGTCAATTATCTCACCTATAATGGTTATGAGACAAGTTGGCTACAGTATGCATGGGCACCAGTCCCAGGTAGTGTGCACACACTGCATATTTTGAATGTGCAAATTTTGCCCTTACCATTGGCCCCCATTACATGAGTACCCAAGAATCTCATAAACTTTATTCTCAACAACACTCGTAAGAGGCAAGGAAGTGCCATTATTCCCACAGGGGAATTCAGGTAAATAAAAACTGAGTGACTTACCTAAGGTCATACAAGATGTCATTGACAGAGGAGGTAATTGATCCTGGTTGTTCTAAGTTTATGGTTACCACCACAGGAACAGCTGTTTGCTCTGGCTGTAACATTTGTCCTGAATTTTCTTTGTAATCTCTTGATAGCAGGTACTCTTGCCCTTACAAAGTATTAAGCCTATTCAGACAGCACTAAACATAATTTGTGCACCTACAACACTACAGGTATGTCCAATAATAACAGTGTATTCTGTGCAGTACACTACTTTGCCCATAGTAACTGCATGCTTGCTTTTGAACTGCATGCTTTTGAACTCTGGTAATGCAAACCTCATCAAAAATGAAATGAGAAAATAACTAGACAGGACCAAGCAGAGATTTCTACTGTCCTGCATCCCCAGGGTGGAATAGTCAAACTAATGGGCCTTTTCCATTACTAATGATTTCATGAAGATTTAAACTAAATTGTCTCCATCTCTGGCTGGCATAAATCAACACAGCTTGGTCAATGTCACTGGAATAACACCAGTTTACACCGGCTAAGGATCTGGCCTGCAGGCATATTGTTTGTATTTGTGGCCATAAACATATCCAACCTTATTGTCTACCTTCTGTTATAAGAAGGTAGTTCCTATGAAGTGAAGCCAAAAGCATCCTTGGAGTCAGAGAGCAGCTGCTGTCCCTTGCTGTGCACCTAAGCATATTGGGAAGGTGACACTTCCATCACAAGAGCTCAAGAGAGATTCTGTTCCAAGCCTAGTTGGAAGCACTAGGAAACTCCTACTAAATCCAAAAGGGTCAAGTCTTTTCCTCTTTCCTCTCTGACACAACAGCTGCTTGGAAGAACAAAATGTTGGGCTCCTCTGGAAATAGTTGAGTCAAGAGGCAACAGGGAGTTTACTCCTGTTATGTATAAGTGAACCTCTACAGACTCAACATACAAAGCAAGCACAGATGTCAAAAGAACGAAGGAATTCACGCAATTCACACAATTCATCAGAAAGAAGGAAAAAAGCGTTTAATGGAAGAAAGAAGAGGAGTAGTTAGTGAAGTCCAAGAAACAATGAGAAGGATATATGAGAGAAATGGTGTGCATAGGGATATATGATGGATGGATAGATAGCATTTGAGAGAAGGTCGATAGGGGGAGCGAGGGGTGCACATAAGAAAGAAAGACAAAAAGAGGGAAGTATATGGTGAAACTGACAGAGATAGAGATAGACCTTCCCAGAGGCAGGCGATATGAAAACACCATGTCTGACTTCTCTGTGAGGAGAGATTTATCTCCCTTCTTCTCTGGCAAACTCATTAGGTATTCATGCCACTCTCTCCCCGGCAACATGCAGTAGCTTCAACAAGAAACAAAAGGATAATTTGTGCCTGTGAATTATCTCCTCATAATCATAGCAAATCAGTTTAGTATCATTCAGGCCATTTTGTTCTTTGTTCTAGACTTTTACGAGGGGAGAACTGGGGTCATGGTGCAGCAGAGCAGGCAGGAGTGGAGGTGACAGGCCATTATGGGATTCAGCTGTAAATCATTTGAGAAATTCAGGTCATGATAAGCTAAGCAGAGATCCTGCAGAGCACACCACAAACTGAACTGACTGTTGTAAAATTGGACCAAGAGTTCAAGAGTTGTATGAAGGGCAAGTGTCGGGAAAGAACTCAGCACGCTTAGCTCATACTTTTACACATTTGGATAGTTTAGCCTTTTTTAGGCTGGGATGGATTTAAATGGTCCTCACCCATTTTCTGGACATGCTACTGATTTGGCCATCTTAGTAGAAGCAATAGATATGGTACAAAGGATGGATGAGACTTGAAAGAAGCAGTAAGAAAAATGGAACTGAAGATCAATGAAGATAAAACAAAATACATGTTTGTGGGCAAACAACATCTCAGATAGGTATATCTAGCAGTCAATAACCAAAGATACAACAAGTTGGACAGTTTAAATACCTAGGAGCATTCATTTCTAATTACAATTTGGTGAAGGGGGAATTTAAGGGATAGATACAAAGTAGTAGTGCCTGTTACTTTCTCAGCAGAGAATTTTAGTTCCACATGTCACTTGAGAAAGACCAGACTTCAGACATACAAGAGTTTAAGGCCTAGTATTTTATATGGACAGGAGCCCTGAACACTTACAAAGAAGGAAGACAACTAAATATTTTCATGATAAAGTATTCAGATTAATTTTGGTGCAATAAAATAATGATTTGTGAAAAAGATCTAAAGAGTTCTGTGAGGTTTATGACAAGCTACGTATAGTACATGCAGTGAAACTGTAACAGCTTCAGTAGGAAGAGCATGTGGTTTAGATGATAGTAGATAGACTACCAAAGCCTCTATAGAAAAGCTATTTCTATAGTATTTGAGATTAAATGGTTGACCAAAGGTAAGATGGAGGGATAAATGCTGAGCAAGATCTAAAAGCTCTTACTGGGTGCACCTACACATGCAGTTAATGAGAAGCAATAAACTCTGAAGCAGTTTGAGCCAGAGTAAACTACACATGCTCCCAGGCCAGCAGCAATTTGAGCTGGGCCGGAGCAGGCCAGACTGGGAGAGGCACGGGGAGTCAACCCAGGGCTCCGGGTGGTGGCGCTGGGTGGTGGGGCTGGCTGGGGAACATGGGTAGCGAAAGTGCAAAGCCATGTGACCATGTGGCAGGCTCAGGAGTCTGACCCCCAGCTGGCTATGCTGACCGATGCAATTTAGGCCCACAGTCAGCATCTACACACGCATTTAATCACAGTAAATCACTCCGGTGTAAAATAGTACTATCCCTGACAATACTATATTACTGCAGCATTAATAAGTTTACTGTGGTTTAATACCATCACATGTGTAGACAATGACGCTTTACTCCACAGCTAAGTAGTCTACTCCACAGTTAAGCACATGTGTAGATATGGCCACTGTATATTACAAGAGGTAATATACAGGAAAATATGACTTGACAGAAGGAAGTAGGGGCAAATTCTGAGAGTAGCAAAGGACCTCTAGAGAAGTACAGACTAAATAAGTATCTAATATAAATATAATATACTCCCAGTATTAATCACCAGTCAGATTTGAAAGGTGGGATTATCTTGTAGGTTAGGCACCAGACCATGACTCAGGAGATTTCAGATCAATTCCTTGTCCCATCAAAGATTCCCTTTGTGAACTTGGACAAGTTATTTAGTTTCTCTGCATACTGGTTCCTCACCCATAAATTGGGGGTACTGATCCTTCCTTTCCACCATCTCTTGTCCATCTTGTCTTTTTAGATTGCCTGAGGCCCACTTGTGCTAGCTGCTGCACATACCCATAGTAAGAGACAATCTTTTAGATTCTCAGAATGCTTTATTAATAGAAAATGCATTTCCACAAATGAAAATTGCCTGCAGTAAAATTTTGATTTATGCCTTTTTTATTTTCCAACAGGAAAAATAAAGTGAAATTTGCAACGGGCAAGGATGTTTGTGGGTGATATTTTAATTGGACAAACAACATGATTGAGATAGACTTAGACAAGCTTCCGAATGCAATGTATTCTTCTTCAGGTCACCTGAATGCAATACATTTGAAAGTTTGTCTGAATCTATCCCAACTATGCAGTCAGTCCAATAAAAGATGGAGAGGGATTTGACGGTGGGGGTCTACTACAGACCCCC
>NW_017729013.1:11288200-11290387 GCF_001723915.1 Gavialis gangeticus | reverse complement strand
TCCCTTCCGACCCTTAATCTATGAATCTATGAATCTAAGATATCACCCACGCAAATCCTTGCCTCATATATTTCCTGGACTATCAAGGCCACAACATTACTCTAGCACCACCAAAATGAAACATTTTCTTCTCAGTTCGTTCATCATGGCAGTCATTTTACTTTGGGTACAGATATAGACCCACCTAGATCACAAGAGACAACGGGGAGAAGACAAATTCCAAATCCCATGAGGCAGTAGATTTTAGTGTTTAATTGACTTGAAAGGAAGCCAGCGGGGACACATCAGTTAAGCAAAATACAACATCATGATTTAAAACAACAGATTATATTTCAATCGAAAATGTTGATACAAAATATTTAGATATTGCCATTTGTTTGTTTGTTTAAAATTCCAGATCATGAAACATTTCAAAATTTCAACTTTTCTTCCCAAACTGGGATGAAAACAAAAGTTGAAATATCAGATTTTCCCACAAGATGGTAATTTTATATTCTGCTTAGATGCCATCCAGGAACAAGGGAGTGCTTATGGTGCAGATCTTTTCCATACAAATCCAGTGCATCTCCATGAATTTGTAAGCAGCGATCACACCTTCCCTGGACATTGTCCTAAGCTGTCTACCTAGGCATCATGGGCAAAGGCTATATCTTATCAATACCTTAGCTAATGATGGGCAGACCTCCTCTTAGGAGAAAAAGGAGCACACACCTTCAAAGGAAGTCTTCTTGGGTGTGTGGGAGGTGCTCTATTTAGGTATGAAGTTGTTGCAGAAGTTGCAAGAGCAGAAAACCTCTCTTCCTGCAGACAGCACTGGAGCTTGCTATGCAGAGAGGAGGATAGGGGAGAGAGCTTGCAGAAAATCATCTCCACTGGATATGGTCCAAGTGAAGTTCAAAGATCTGTTGGATGAGGGGAGCTCTGTCTAACTCATGGTGCTTTACGTGATGAGCCATGAGTTAAAGTGGGGATCTGCATGTCTGTCAGCACCCAATGAATCTAGGGGGACCTACTTCATCACTGAGTTGAAAGCTCCTATATTCCCCTAAGTAAAAGCTCTAGGATCCTTGAAGTGTGGGACAAGAATGTCAAAGGGGACAAGGCTCAGAAATTAGCTGCTGGATACATGTGTGGCCAGAGGCCTGAAAGCTGCAACTGGATCCTATTGCTCTCAGAGATTCAGTGGGAGGATTCAGGGCATAAGTGGGTAAAGGAGGTATGGAATTCTTCCTTTATGTCCCTGATTGGCCTCAGGGGCTAAATTAGGAACTGCACTTCTTCTTTGTTCCAGTAATTTACACTGTTTTTTTTCTAAGGTACTGGCAACTTTCAGTTTCTGGCAGTCCTGGTAAAGCAGCCCCTAACATTCAAAATGCAAAAGGTCAGAAACTGAAGAACCTGGTACTCTTAAGCTCTTGGTACAGAGGACATGGTACCCAGCGTCAGAACAGTATGTTACAGAACTCACAGAGGCCCCTGCCATGGTGTCATAATATTTACTTGAAGTACATTTTTCAACCTCTAGATATCTGTGAGAGAAAAATAAGCAAGATGTGGTTCCATGTAAACAACAGAAACAAAGCTGGAACTCAACTTGTGTGGAAGTGTTGATTTTGTGTTTATAGTGCATAGCTCTTTTCTCTAATAAGCAATTCTTGTTTAGGGTAGTTATACTGGATCACGGCAGATGGAATCATGATCTAACCTTTTCTGGTGCTCTCTTGGGGACAGTGCTCCAGAAAAAAATAATGTGATTGCTCATCAAACCAGTGAAGTTGCAAGCTTCACTGCTTGCTTTTCATTTAAATTATTATTTCCAAGGAATGACAGAAACATGAATGTATCACAAATGAGAGGGTTGGTAGAGGGCAGGGGGAATTGCCATGGAATATTTCAGGAATACTAGCATTTTGCACAAATCTGTGACTACATTACACTGTAGTAGCAATGTGCTGCAAATTAAATACCAACATTGGAGTTCACATGAGAGAAATGCCAGCTCAGGGGCTGATTTCATTCACCTGACATTCCTGTTAATAACAATGCCTAATTAGAAAGGCTTTTAAGCATCCATTACATTAATTTAACGTGAAAAATCTCATGAAGCTTTATTGGAATTTTTTTCTGTAAAATTAACCCTGAGGGCTTGTTACACATGTTTTCATTAGGGACTGTGAGCAGTGGGGA
>NW_017729013.1:11279533-11283200 GCF_001723915.1 Gavialis gangeticus | reverse complement strand
CATTCACCTGACATTCCTGTTAATAACAATGCCTAATTAGAAAGGCTTTTAAGCATCCATTACATTAATTTAACGTGAAAAATCTCATGAAGCTTTATTGGAATTTTTTTCTGTAAAATTAACCCTGAGGGCTTGTTACACATGTTTTCATTAGGGACTGTGAGCAGTGGGGATATTTGATGAATTAGAATCAGACCCTTAGTCTCTGGGTTTAATTTTGCTTTTTATTCCAAGTTTTTTTATGATTATAAATGCCTGAATTTTTTATTAGTCCTAATTTATGGTATTCTAGCTTTATGGATAGGGGCTACAAATTCAAACTTGTTCCTTCCATTTTCTGTTGATAATTGTTGCAGGACACTAAGGTGCCTGCTCCTTTAAGGGCTGGAACTGCCTAGGGAGGGAGCCCTAGCAGTCAGTCAGGAACCCCTCAGCTGCAAGTTACCGTGGCAGCAGGAATGAGGGAATTAGCCCACACCTGCCGGTGGTCAACTGACCAGAAGAGGCTGGGCCTGGGGCATATATAAACCCCGGTGCTGGGACCAGAGGGTCAGTTCTCTCCCAGCAGCCAAGGGGGAAAGAGCTGTCCTAGAGGAAGCTAAATGAAGAGGCTTGACTGCCCATTCAGCTTCTAGTAAGATTAAGGGACTTCAGGAGCTCAACAGATACACTGGCCTATAAGGCATGTAGTGCTGGGAGGAAGGGTGATTCTTTTGAAGGGACAGAGCAAACCTTGAGCTGCTTGCATTATGTTATAGCCCAGGGGCACATATTTTGATTTCTGTTTGTAAACCAGTGGATTCAGCTGAGGCTATTGGGGAAGGAGGAGGCCTCATTGGGGCCCACTGCAGTGTGGGGACCCCAGCACCAGTGTGGACACGGTGACAAAGGGAGTGAGTGGACCCCAGCACCAAGGGGCACAGAGAGAGAGAGAGAGACAGGGCGGTGGAGAGCCCAGTGACAACTGGAGGCCAAGTTAAACTAAGGCCTCAGAGGTACATTGTGTGAATGGCATCTGTGAGGCTTGGAGCCACACATCTAGCCCATAAGGCTGATGGTGTCCCGAGAGGCATCCATTTTGGAGCAGGACCCAAAAAGATCAGAGAACCCACAGGGTTCAGTGGGGTCCATCAGGACCGTGTCCAAAAATGCAAATTTGAGGGCAGCCTCCCTATCTATTACAGTGAGAGCAAGATGTGGCAGGAGAGAAGGAGGGTGTCCGTGGGGCAGGATTGGCATGGTCAAGGAGCCATAGGGGTATCACGGCCATCCCAGGGGACCCCATCCCATGACAGTAATGTAGGAACTAAGCCCATAGTTCTAAACGTTTTAGACCAGAGTGTGTCAAACTAGTCTGTGGACCACTGATGGTCCATGGAGAATTCATGGGCCACATGGCATGTCTCATTTCCAGCTACTTAACTTCTATTTTTAAGAAGTCCAAAATATTTCCCTAATTTAACTTGCTTATAAAGATGTGATATCTGCCATTTGGCCAGGGGTTGAATCAAGAATTTCCAAGGCTGAAAACACCAGTTGTTATAAGTTTTGCTAAAGGGGTCCTTAGCTGTAAGCTATGGGGACTCTTAGCCTGTATGGTTGGGCATACAAGATCCCATAACTTGCACTCACCACTGGGTCACATAAACAATTGTTGTAATCACCACAAGGATGAAATTCAGAAAGTTTGTCTATGGGACTTCAAATGAGTATAGGGAACCCTATTGGACAGTCTCCCTATCCTAATGCAAGTCCACTCTGAAAATGTTTTGGTGAACCCTTTTCTTACATCCTAATGGCACTCCAGAACCAAGAACTCGTAAGTGCTTTTATTATATTTCTTGCGTTTAGTACTCATTAGAACTTGTCATATTAGAACTTGAAGCTATTCTTGGCATACTATGCCTTTATAATTCAGGGAACCTTTTGTGATTGATCAATTTAGGGATTTGATACAGAAGAGAAATTGGAAGAGAGGACCAGATTCTCAACTAACATATATCCATGGAGATGCATTGTTTTAAGCCAAGTGTGTACTTGGTATGGAGAGCCTCCCTTGTGAGGCAGATTAAATTACTGACATATTGAAACTAAATAATGAGAGAAACATATAATTCAACTTTTTGATGGAAAAGAACACTATCTTGTTCATTCCATGACTGATACAGGAAAGATCTCTACAGGACATTGTGAAGTACTTTGGCCAGTCTAGATTTCAATTTCCCAAGCACTGGGATTTCTCTGTTTCCCTTGGGAGACTGTTCTGTTGCCTAATACAGCAGATTTCATTGTTGTGATTTCCTGACATTCACCCTAGATTTCTCCTTTTTCTAATCTTTCTTTTTGGTCCTTGTACATCATCATTCTTCTCCATTGTGGTGTTTATGCTGTTTTAAATATTTATAGACTCTTATTGACCTCTTAGATGTCACTGAACCAAGTTGCACATAATTAGATTTTTTTTTTAATCGTTTCTCATTGGCTAGACCATTTGACCCCACTAATAATTTTCATCAGTCTTCCTTGAACTTCCTCAACTTGTCAATCACCTTCTAGTAATGAAGTGAGCAGAACTGAATTCAGCATTATGGCAGTCACGCACACAGAAAGGATATATTGCCTCTCTGCTCTATGAGAAGAGGCCTCTGTGCATACAACCTCTACATCAGGCATTATTTGCTGCTCTATTACATTGCCAGCTCACCTCTAATTTTTGCCTTCTATCACCCTCAGATCTATTTCATCTTTTTTGGTAACTTCATAGAAGTTGAATTTAGCAGGCAGGGAAGCACCATTACTAATGATCTAGACACCTTTGCAAACTCAGTACTCTTTCATTTCCTTTCTATTCCTCATCATACAGATAAAGTTGATGACCCTGAAACCTGAGCTTCCATAATTTCTGAAAGAAGAATTTGGCACTTCTCACACTAGAACTTGTCTTTGTGTACACTGCTGCAGCTCCATTGAAGTCAACGCTGAATAACACAACTTGAGAAGCTTGCCTGGTTTCTTCTATGCTAGCAAGTTCCATTCATTGCTTTGGTCTTCGAACTACGTGAATCCTCTTCATCATATCTGGATGAGGACTCAGATTCCAAGAGGATAAGAACCGGTGTTAAACTTCTATTAGATTGTAGTTGAGTTCAGAAGCAGAGTTAGGCCTCCAGCAGGAAAAAAATATGCGATTTCCCTATGTCTCAGAGTAGGTATATTCTAATGGTTCAGAAATGGGTTCCACTAGATAAGCATAGGCATTGAGTTTACAATGAGATCACAACTGGCATGAGAACTCCACAAGGACAGGAACAGTTAGTTTTAGTAATGAGATAAGAAACACAGTAGAATGGAAGATTTAGGACTGGGTTTGAATTTCCATGTCAGTAACATCACATCATGCACCTGCCCACGGCTCTCATGTTTATTATAGGTGCGCTGTGCTAAGATTTCCTACAGGCTGAGTCTTGCTGCCTGATGTGACATTACTTTATCTCAGCAACTCCAGCAAGCATGAGAATTAAAAGCAGGTGACAGAGCTGGAGATATGAGTGCTAATTACCTGTTCCCTGCTGCTACCTGGGTTCATAGATGTCATAGACATTAAGGCTGGAAGGGACCTCAGAAGATCATCGAGCCCAGCCCCCCGCCCAAAAGGCAGAAAGTCAGC
>NW_017729013.1:11273455-11279044 GCF_001723915.1 Gavialis gangeticus | reverse complement strand
TGGATGCTTTGCCCCAAAGTTTGGTGTCATTGGCAAACTTGGCCAGTCCGCTCCTGATTCCAATGTCCACATCATTAATGAAGATGTTGAACAATATGGGTCCAAGGACAGATCCTTGGGGGACCCCACTGGTCACAGGACACCATGATGAGTGACTGCCATCAATTACTACTCTCTGGGTCCGACCATGGAGCCAATTTCCCAGTCAGCGGATCGTCGTGGACCCAAGGCCACAACTGGCCAGTTTCGCCAAGAGGTGATCATGGGATACCAGATTGAAGGCTTTTTTGAAGTCAAGATATATGACATTCTTGGGAATTGAAAAATGACTGGCACTTCTAGGGTAACTTGACCCACAAATTACCCACAAAGCCCTTCATCATTTGGAGGGGATCAGACCCATGGGCAGCTAAGGACTCCGGAGTTGGGGAAGGCACTTGCCCCCCCCCCCCCCAGGGGCCAGTCAGCGACCAGGGGAGGCTTCCCCTACAGCCAACTGAGGCAACCTGGAAGTGCCAGCACCGCTTCTCCTTGCACCCCTACTCTCCAGCCGGCCCTCTCAGAGGGGGAGGGAGGCACCAGTGCTCCTGACTGCCCCCCGGCCATCAGGTAAGCAGGAAATGCTGGCTGTTGGGGGCACACCAGCATTCTCAGGGGGTGCACATGCACCCCCGTGCACTTCCTATGTGTTGTCACTGATCAGACATCCAGGACATAGACTATGCAAACCTTCTGATCACAGTAAGTATTTTGCATATCTCCTACAGCTTTTCCCAGAACATGCTTTGCTGTTTCAAGCCAGCACAGCAAACACAAGTGACTGCCCAATAACTGCTACAGTGGGGAACAGCAGCACAACAACTTACCTTGCCCCTGGCCCCCTGCAACCATAGAGCCCAGAACTATCTGCATTCAGGTGACTGCATCTCCCAGGGCACATACCCCTGACTGCACAGTTGGCACCACCTGGGTCATTTTTACCCTACTGTGCACTAGCAACAAGTGATGCCACCACTACTGTGCAGTAGCAATGAGCTACTGTGCTGTAGTGGCAGCATCATAGTTAATGCCTGCTGATGCTACATTGCCATAGCAATGAACTATGTCACAACAAGCTAGGGCGACGTAGCATCTCATGTAGATGCACCCCCAGTGTTGCATACGGGAATCCCATTAGTAACTCCTGTCACTGCAGTGCTCAAGATTAGCGATGAGTTAGGATAATTACGTGAGCACAAAAGCCTTGCTGTAGTTACTGCCTTCTCTTGCTTGCTTCTTAGTTATACCAGCAAAATGTCTTTTTACTGATACAAGTCATTCCAAATGGAGAACTGATATCTCGTACTGTGAAAAAACTCAGTTGACATCAGTTAACTGGCCAAGTTCACGGATGACATCAAGTTATGTGGAAGCATGGTCACACTTGAAGATAGGCTACAGATACAGGCATAACTAGACAGGCTAGCAAGTTGGGAAAATTAGAATCTCATGAAGTTCAACGTTAAGACATGTTGAAACTGCTCCACCTTGGGACAAGCAACCCCCAACACACCTACAGGCTTGGCGGCACCAAACTGGCTAGCACCATGAACGAAAGGGACCTGGAGGTAATAATAGACCACAGTATGAATATGAGCCAGCAGTAGGGCAAATAATACTCTGGTATGCATCAATTGATGCATCTCCAGCAAAATCAAAGAGGTGATTCTTCTGCTCCACTCAGCACTGGTGAGACCACAGCTGGAGTACTGCATCTAGTTCTGGGCACCACACTTTAACAAAGACATGAACAAGCTTGAGAAAGTCCAAGACACAAAATTTTGTGGTTTTCCCAGGAACTTCCATGAGTGTTTCCACAGCATCCACACTTGCCTGTCCAAAAAGCTGTGTCCACATAAGAAAGCTGGCAATCAGTTGTGGTATGATTTTTTTTCCAGGCTCCTGACCACCATAGAGATGATGACAAAAAGTATTAAGTATAGAACAAACCCAACTTGAACCTAACCCATCACAGTAAGACACATAGTCTTGCATTCAAGCCAGTGCATCCTCTGTCCTGTTGAAGCAGCACTTCTATCTGTAGCTTGTTTTATGTCCAGACTAGAATAAGGCATGAGAAATCTGGGTTCAGTTCCCTTTTCTTGTGGGACCTTGAGCAAATCAGTATGTATTTCTCTCTCCCTCATTTGCCTGTCACTTGGGAATACCAGCTCTTCTATCCCTTTCAGGGCTGCTGTAGTTACTGCAGAGATTGAGAAGCATTCACCTACTCTGTGAATAAAGGGCCAAAAGAACGACTTCAAACAGATAGCGAACAATGTACCACGCCTGGAAATGTCCATCCTCACTTTCTGGAGGAGAAAGATTCAGTGAGGCAAAAAAATAAACCATTTCATTTTTCAGAATGGGTAGGTAAGGCAGGCCGGGTAGAGAAGGGAGAGAGATGGTGACCATATAATATAGAAGATTTGTGTGGAGAGAAACCTAATGATATAAAGTGGAAAAAGCAAGGCTCTTCTTCCTCTGCTGTGTTTAAACAATGCAGTAATGATAGTGTGGGGTTTTTCTGCTTGTCAATTAGCACAGCAGCAGCTCAAGTCTGTGTTTTCTTAGGCCTGTCTCCTCCCAGCAGGCAGTGAGGGGATTTGCATAATAACGTGTCCATTTTAACTTTGGTTCATTGACTCCTGACAAGATACAATATTTTTGATTAAACAGCTTCCTGGGAAAGAATCACTGCCTTAACCCACACACCCTGTCTCTCTCTCTTTCTCTCTCTGACCCCATGCAGTCTCATTAGCGTTTCCCTCACATGCCCTCCTACTGGGTGCTAGGCTCCCATCCTTCCTCCCATTCCAAATTACATGGCAAGCTCCTCAAGGCAGGGAGCCACTCTACCTTGCATTTGTACAGCACCTAACACCATGAGGCTCTGATCCTAGCTGGGGAAATTTAGTGTTACTATGATATCCAGCACCTATCACTTTAACATCATCTTCCTGAGGGTATTCATTTCTTTCATCCTCTTCTCTTTCTGACATCTCCTGTTTCTTTTCTCTTTATCTGATCTCCCTCTATCTTGCTCTTTTCCTCAATCATTTTCTGATTCCTTCTCCCTCTCTTTATCACTCTTTAAATTCTGTGATCTCTCGGGCTCTCTGTATTGCCATCTGTGTTTTTTGCTTTCATCTTTGTTTTTCTTCTCTCTCTACTGACCAGTCAACAGAGAGACAGAGAAATAAGCTTTTGGCCAAGTTGGCTTTTTTGTATTTGTATGCATGTGTGGAATGCCAAGGTTACAGTGATAAGAATCAAATTGGTAGGTGGGTAGATAGGTAGATAGATTTTATGAACAAGACAATTATGTAGCTGGAAACAGATGAATTGATAGGCTAGACTTCAGTAGATTATTATCAGCACTACAGTGGCAAGAAATTTCATCCCAGCACTGTGGCTTATAAAGAAAACCCTACTGCTGCAATGTGGTAAACAAGATACGTGAAATATGAGATAGGGAGCACATCACAGCATGATTCAAGCAGTCCCAACACCTGTTCGAGGAATGTTCCTCCCCTCTCTGATAAGTAGCTCACAGGAAATATGAAAGAGACAAGATCTGCTTTGAACTAAGCCAATAGTACCGTACTGTGCTCAGAAAAAGTCAGTCTCTTCCATAAACACTGAAATAGCAAAGTACTTCCACATTCAGCTGTCAAATATGGGCCTCTGCCCTCAAAGAAGAGGTCCATTTGGTGGCCCATTTCCCCTTGTTGCTCCTTGCTGGATATTGTTCTCTCCAGTCTGGTTTTAAAAACAGTCTTACCATTCATGAAGTCTGCATTACTATAGTATTTGAGCATCTTACAGTCTATAATACAGTGCTATTATACATTTTTATAGGACTTGGGTGCTTAAGTGAGATCCAATTCCAACCCTCTCAAGCCCCTTAAAAACCATTAACTCAGCTACTTCCATTGTATGGTATCATCTTAGCCTTAAGATTGTCACAACAATGCACTGAGGAGGAGGAGGAAGTTCCATCTGCCTTTTGCATTAACAGTTTTTCAGGGCTGCTAGCACTTTCAAACAGGATCAGATGTAGGAGATTAATACTGCATAGGCACCCAGTAAGTGGAATAGCATCTGGCCAGAAGCTAGCGATTTGCCCAAAGTCATACAGGAAATCTGACACAGCAGAGAATGGAGCACTGTGCTTTTATGATCTAAGTGAGGTCCCAAGCCACTGCACCATCCTGCCTCCGGGCCAAGGCCATAAGATGTTACGTTCCTTGATGATTATCTCTTGAGCTGCCTGTTTCTGTGCGGGCTTGCTTATAATTTTGCTGGAAGATGTGAATACAGCATGTAAAAAAAAAAAAAAAACAGTAAAAACAAGCACAGATCATCTGGGAAACAGCTCCCAGAAGAAAGGAGTGCAATGCCAAAAGCCAACAGGTTGAACAAGCAAGTTCTCTATAAGAGGATGTGAGTTATTAGAGTATGTGAAGAATCAGAACAGGGCCACAGAGAAACCTGGAAAAAACAAAATCAGGTGGCTAGCTCCTGATCTCAGCTACAATGCTGTGCACCTACAGCAATGCATGAAGCAATGCTTCAAATTTACACTGGTACAATCAAGATCTGATCCAGAGTAACAGCATAAAGACAAGGGAAAGCTTTTGGATTCTTTCTGGTATGACTGAAACTAAAATCTAATTCAGGGTAATGTTGTGAAGCCAGTGGAGTGACTTTGGGGTAGCCTGATGAAACTGAAATCAGAATCCACCCTAAAGCCATGCAGTAAAGCCAAGGAAGTAACTCTGAATTTATGCCAAACTAGGCAAAATAAGAATCACCTCCAAAGAAATGTCACGAAGTCAATGGAGTAGCTTCACATTTACCCCAAACCAATCAGACCATGGTACTTTACATGCATTGCAATGGGTAATCAGTGCCATTTTATGAAAAGGGGAACAGAAGAAAAAAACCATGGTAGACTGTTAATTAATGTAGCTGGCAAGTTTTGAAGAATGTCTTTGAGGAAGACAGAGAGAAGGATTCCCACAGAAACCACCAACAGGAGCATGTACAAATGATTTCATACTATGTGCAGGAAGAATAGGATGCATTTTAGTCAATATTGAATAATGAAAATGACAGAATTTAGCTATGGAAGCTTTGCAAGACTGCATCACTGGAAAGTGGTTAGGAATGATTTAGAGAGTACTGGCATATTGAGCATAAGTAACTGAAGAACAAGCGATATGAAAACCTGGAAAAGGAAGTGTGAACTCTGGGAAAGAGCAATATTTCAGTTTGCTCTATACTTAATTTTAGGCAATTAGCACTCATACCAAGGAAAGCAACAGAATAACAAGCATGAACTGGAATGTCATTGTAAGCAAGAACAAAAAGACCCATTTTAGCCTCATCAGCACAAATATTACAAGGGAAAACATACCATGAAATTATTTGTACCGCATTATGTGCCACTGATATGGAAGCACAGGGCAAGAGGACCCTACAGTGTAAGCACAGTAACAAATCCCTGGATAGGTCTGAAGGAACACTGTCAAGGCATTAAATGAG
>NW_017729013.1:11260544-11273379 GCF_001723915.1 Gavialis gangeticus | reverse complement strand
TGATGGAATAGCTTGCATGACTGGAGCACTGTCATGGATGGGTACAAACTGTTCAGGAAGGACAGGCAGGGGAGAAGAGGGGGAGGAGTTGCACTTTATGTAAAAACCATATGATTGCTCATTGCTTCAGTATGAAACTGGAGATAGGCCTGTTGAAAGTCTCTAAGTTAGGGTCGGGGGGGGAAGAAATGGGGTTTTCAGAGAAATTTCACCTAAATTGATTAAGCCAGGAACATAAAAAAGTGTTCCTAAGAGATGCAATTGGACAGAGTAAGCCCAAATTTAGGAAACCATCTCTAATGCGAAGGTATTTGAAGACTTGTGGTGCTTGGAAGAGGTCCTGGAAGACTGTAAAAAGGCCAATGTAGGGCCAATCTTTAAGAAGGGGAGGAGGGAAGATCCAAAAAACTGTAGGCTGGCCAGTTTGACCTAAATACTGGGTAACGTTTTGGAAAAAATTATCAAGAAGTCAATTTATTAGAGACTGGCAGAAGGCACAATGTTGAAAGATAGCCAACATGATTTCATTGCAGCCAGGTCATGTCTGACCAGCTTTGTCTCTTTGTATGATCAAGTATGGCTTAATGGCGTCACACTGTACACATGCAAGAGTTTTGGGGGGTTTTAATGAGTTAGCATTGTTGCAAACAAAACTACATACTGATGTAGTTTAGTTTGCAATGTTGCAAATTGCAATGATGCAGTTGTCAGCTCCCCCACCCCCAGCCACAGGAGAAATGGGCAGTCTCCTCAGGAAAAAAAGGATTGGGCCCCTTGCTGCTTCTTCCTTCAGCAGGCTACCTTCAGCAGCTGGCAGGATGTCTGAGGCCACCTGGGAAGGGGATGGCTTGCCCCTGGGGCAGCGTGGAAAGGCAGCAGGAGAGCTGCTGGGTTTGCTGGTGGCCAGAGAAGGCAGCGGGGACAGTGGATGGGATGCTGGTAGCCTAGGTAGGCTGCTAGCTGGCCAGGTGCTTCCCCAGCTTGGAGGCACCTAATCCAACACTTCCCTGAGCCCACCTGGGCTTCCAATGCCCAGTGCACTGACCCCACCACCTTCTCTGGCCTCCAGCACACCCAACCTCTCTCCTGCCACCTCCCTGCACTACCTCAGCAGCAAGCTGAGTGTGCTAGTGGCTGGAGAAGGTGGTGAGGATAGTGCACAGGGCATTGGAGGCCTGGGCGGGCTCAGTGAAGTGTTGAATCAGGTGCCTCTGAGCTGAAACAGCAACCAGCCAGCTAGCAGCCTGCCTGGATGGCCCCGTGCCCCATGCCCCATTCCCACTGCCTTTTCCAGCCACCAGCAAAACTAGCTGCCCTCCTGCCACCTTCCCACGCTGCCCCAGGGGCAACCCAGCCTGTTCCTGGGCAGCCTCAGGTGTCCTGCCAGACACAGGAGTCTGCTGAAGGCAGAAGCAGCAAGGGGCCTGATCCTTTTTTTGATTATTATTTTTGTCAGCAGAGCCTGCCCGCCTCTCCTACAGGTGCGGGGTGAGCTGCCAGTGGGCCAAGCAGCCCCTGAGCTGCAGAGGGCTCCAGTCCTTCCTCTGTAGCAGCAGTGCCCCCCATGGCCATCAGGATGGGCTGCTAGTGGGCTGGGTGCTGCCCCAGTTTGGGCTTGGGGATGAGTTGGATTGGGCTGGGTGCCGCCTCCAGGCTGGGGCAGCACCCAGCCCACTAGCAGCCCTCCTGGGCAACCCCAGGGGGCATCACCATAGCAGAGAGAAGGAACAGGCCCCCCCCACAGCTCAAAGGCTGCTTGGCCTGCCAGCAGCTTGCCCCCTGGCTGCAGGCAGGCTCTGGCTCCAACAAAAAAACAAGAAAGGATCAGGCCCCTTGCCGTAACATGGTGGACAAATTTAAATGGCTTAGTCCTCAGGGTTTTACTCCATGCCCCACTGTTTTAATTTAGGGGGCACAGAATAAAACCCTGAGAACTGAACCCCTGTCACATGTACAAGCATTCTGTGTTGTTCATGTACAGACCTAAATTGGTTCCCTCTCCTATAACTTTGCCAGCTCAGCCAGGCTAATATGAATAAAAGATAAGACAGTCAGAGGCTCAAATCCTACAAACATTTATGCACATGCTTAGCTTTACTACCATGAGCAGATTGACTCATGCAGTGAAATGGAGCACATGTATAAGCTTTTGAAGAATAAAGGCCATATTTAGTCATCAGTATGCACACAAAAGTAAGAAGGACAACAGTGGAAGAAGGTACAATTTTTAGATAGTCCTTGTACGTTAGCCTCTCTTTGGTCAAACTTTATATTTTTATGTAGTTGATAAATGTTAATAAATTATTAATAAATATTTAAAATAATTATTCATTTTGAAGTTTATTACAAAGTCAGTAAGTTGCTTAAAACTGTCTTTACCACATTCTACTGATATGCTTATAATTACCTATTAAGTTATGCAACTTGGGTCAGTAAAATGTTTATAGCAGCTATTAATCATTTATTAATCCCTTAAGCCTGTTACCAATGAAAATGCAACATAAAAGTGTGACCCCACTTTACCCAGACAGAACCAAAATGATGAATCTTTCCTTCAACAGACTATGTAGGGTCACACAGCATAAATCAGTACAGGGCATAATTTATTGCTAACAAAAAAAATCTGGGCAGCAACACTGGATGTTGGATTATTTGCAATCTACTCCAGATTTTGAGATAAAAATGTAAGTGGTGAGGCTGGATGATAGGTTTCTTGCAAAGAAGACTCTGAAATAGTGTGCTTCAGAAGAGCTGGCATGGTAACACACACAGAGAAATCAGGGGAAAAATCCCCATAGACAGAGCAGGATGAAGTAACTGTAAGAGCTCAAGCAAGGCAAGAAAAATATGAGGACAGAGGAATTGTAGCAAATGGGCAAGGGTGGGGGAAAATAACAGTAAATCATTCCAGCTAATTACAATAAATTCAAAGAAGTTCTACCATGGAGAGTGTAAGAAAGAAATATCTAGCAGCAAAAAAACCTCTGGATTTTTTCTTGCAAAAAAGACCAATTTTTGTAAATTGTATCTAACTTCTTTAAAATGTCCCAGATTCGTTATTTTCCTGAGCATCTGCCTTCTCACTATCCCTTTTATTTTAGACATTTATTGTTAATAGACAGCCTGCCAGTTTATATGTTAAAGCCTTTTACTCAGTCACTTACAACTTTAGCAAACTTCAACCATTCAGGGTGAAATGTTGTCTGGCTGGCACTACCTCAATCTGAATTTTTTAAGTCTCATGAAAGTTCATTCAGTTGTTTCCAAAACAGGATTAGGGAAATAAAGTATTTGCTTTTTCCATATTAAGAATATTCTTTAAATAATTCAGTTAAGAAGATCTAGCAGCCCCAACTGATAGATATAGCCATACACCAATCTGTCACAGGTGCCTTCTTGAGAACTCTGGAGAAGAAACTCTTTCAAACCACCTCATGGGTGTGTCTACACATTAAATTAATCTGAAGGAATAAACTCTGGTGCATATCGTGCTGGAATTTATTGCTCCTGAGTGCCATGTCTTCACGTGGGAAAGGAGCACGGTGAGCCCAGTCAAAGCAGCCCCAGCTGACAGGGGGCTCCGGGGGTCAGTCTGTCACCTTGGGGCTTCTCCCCCCAACCTCAGTGTGCTGTGGAGGGGCTGGCTGGGGCATAAGCATAGGTGGAGGGGGAAAAATGATTGGGGGGAGGGTCTGACCCTCCACCTATGCATGCCCCCCACCCAACCCAGCAGGTAAGTCTGTGGGGGGAAGGGGCAAGGGGATGGAAAGGCTGTGGGAGGAGGGGGCAGATCAAGGTCCCAGTGGCAAGCGAGGGAGTGGGGCTGGGGTGAATGGTACCCTGGCTGGGCTGGGTCGTAAGACAATCAGAGCCCAGGCAGCTTGTCCAGGGGAGCTGGAGGGCTCCTGCCACTGTATGCACCCTGGCAGAGGCCCGGGGGCATGTACTCCCCCCAATCTGTGCCTGGGGTAGAGGTGGCTGCCGCTGCACACTGGGCTTTGCTCCCTGCTACAGTTGTCCTGGGAGCAGTGCAATGCCATGTGCGTCCTGCCACCAGGTGGACAGGGGATATGGTGCAGCCCAGGATCGGCAGGCACATGGTATTGCACTGCTCCTGGGGCAGCTGCAGCAGGGAGCAAAGCCCCTGCACAGCAGCAGCCACCTCTGCCCTGCACACAGATCAAGGGGACATGTACCCCTGCCTGTGCCCACCTCCCTCCCTCAATGTGGGGGCCTTGATCTGCCCCCTTAAGCCGCTTCCCCTTGAGAATAGACTAGTACTTGCCTGCCATGAAGCTAGTGATTCACACACCAGACTTACATGCATGCTTTTCCCCACCCCTGCCTGCTGCAGCCACCCAGAGCCCACAGCTGGCCTGCCCTGCGGCCCTACCCGCTGCCCCACATTTGTGGGGGCTTAGCCCCTTTAGCCCTGGCCTTCCACCATCTACAGGCAAAAGTGCACTCCAGTGCGAGGCTAGCTGGCGAGCAGCACCATGCTAAAGTACCCTCATGCCTCAGTAAGCCCCGTCAACGTCTACATATGCATTGCTGTACACTAACGAATACCACTGAAGGATAGTATTTGTATTTACAAGTACTAACCTGCAGCAGACTTAATTAGTTTCCTGTGGCCTAATAGGGCCTCACATGTAAACATTAAGACTTTACTGTGGAGGTAATTAGGCAGCTCCACAGTAAACATCTCATGTAGATGCACCCCATAACTAGCAGGCAGCTCAAAAAACATACTGTTCTCCAGGAAATGCCCGTCTAGTGCAACAGAAGTCCACTGGGTTCTTAAGAAGAGGAATAAACCAGCAAATCCAGTGCCATCCTCTTCAGTGTTGTCTCTAATCCACTATACTCTAGTGTGGGACAATCTGCTGATCTAAGGGCCTTGTTACTGAATAATTTTAGGTAGCTTCTGGAGCTGTTAACCCCTGGATTGGCTACATGCTAACACCTCTTAAGTAGCTTCAAAAACTCGTTATTCAGTCTAACGTTATGCCACTCCATGGCAGGATTATCTCTAGTCTGCCTAATTTTGCTCTTCTTCCATTAAACTGGAGACAATCTCCACAGCTATTTTGCTGAAGTTGAAGTCCTCCAGCATCCTGGGAGGTAGTGGGCTCTTGTGAGTCAAGGAGGGGACTCCAGGGTACAGCAGGGCTGGACACGGCACTTCTGCCTCACTGCTCCCACCAGGCAGAGCCAGCGCCACAGCCCTGGGACACCCAGTGGCTGCAGTGCCTCCCAGACCAGCTCACTGCTCCAAATACCTGGGCCAGACTCAGGGCACAGTGGTTGTGGGGGTGGCGGGGGAGGTAGCAGGCTTCTGCTCATCCTTCCCACTGACTCGCAATTGAACCTATGCCCAGCCCCGCATTCTGCTGCAGTAGATCCCTAGCCCAGGGCTTCCGTCTCCCCAAAATCCAGACCCATGCCCCAGCGGGCCAGGCAGCTGGAGCAGGGTAGAGATCAGCAGCTGCAGCACAGCAGCGGTGCAGCAACCTGAGGCCTGTCTCTGCTGACACCGTGCTCTGCCAGGTTGTGCAAGGTCCAGCCACGAGCTCCCCACACCGGACAGTGGCTACTGTGGGCAGGTGCCTGAACCCAGCATAGCAGCCAGACAACTCCATGCATGGAGCACAGAGCTCATCACTGCCCGTCCCCCAGGCATGTTTCCAGACCAAAGCGAGGAGCAGGATCCACTCACTGTTCCTGCTGGGCAGGGCCAGTGTCACAGCCCTGGAGCTCGCTCACTCTGCTTGGGCTCAGTAGTCCTGGAATGTGCCTGGGGGGAGTACAGGGACAGGACTTCCTGTCCCCACCAAGCTTGAGTGGTGACCATGAACAGCACAGCCTCCCCACCAGCTCTCTGCAGCCAGAGCCTGGATGGGAAGCACCAAACCCCATGTTCCATGCACAGAGCCACTCAGCTGCTACGGGAGGATTCAGAGGCTTCAGATGCCTGCTAACTGTGGCCACCGACAGGCAAGTCAGGCAGGGGGAGCCAGCAGCCAGACACTGCACAGCCCAGCAGAGCATGGGGTCAGCAAGAACCAGCCTCAGGCTGCTGTGCTTCAACTGTTGATCTCTGCCCTGCTCCAAATGCTCGTCCACAGTGCGGTGTGTGTCCAGGTCCTGGGGACCAAATCCTTTTTTTCCTCTAGAGCTCACCATTCCACTGCCAGCTGGCCAGGCGCTGATGGAGCTCCAAGGGGCACAATCCTTTTTGGAGCTCAGGTGGTGCCCAGCTGGCCAGCAGCCCAGGTGGGGGTGACAGGCTCCAGAGAAAAAACGGATTGGGACCCTCAGAACTCAAGCGTTGAGTTGGCTGTGAGAAGCATTGTAGGCACTGAGCACTCCAGGGCTTCAGTGCTCGCTCTGCCCAGCTATAGCAGTAAGCCCGTCCTGCCCCTTCTCACCAAGCCTCCAGTGGCAAGTCATAGCTGTGCAGGTGAAGGACAGTCAGAGATGGTCTTTTGCCTTAAGGTGTGCTTGCTCCACTAACTTGAACAACACTGAACTGATTAACATTTGTTTGTTTTACAGTATAAGGTGTAATAGGACTGTAACAGAAGGAACAAATGCCAAGGCTGTGGTGTCCAGTTTGTCTGCCCATGCAGTTGACAGTTACAGACACAGCGTCTGTGTTCTCCTGAACTTCAACTGTCCCCAGCAGAGTGGATCTGTCCCTGAAGAATATTATCAGGGTACAGATTAATCAAAGCCATTATTCCAGCTGTTTTCTGCACTAGCTGGGGCTACAGAAAGGAGTGCCAGCAGCAGCCTCATAAGAAACAATGGAAATTCCATTGTGAGCTTGATGCTCAGAGGACATGTCTACACAAGACACTAAATGAACACTAGACTAATTCTACTGTGCATTAGCACATCACGGCAAAATCTGTGCTATTGTGCTAATGTGCAATAGTATTAGTCTACTGTGCATTAATGTCACTAAAAAAGCATGTGCCAGTGCCACTGCACAGCAGCACTGATTACCGTGCATTTAGTTAGCACCTGCTATTACAGGTACTTAACGCACAGTAATTATAAGGCATTAATGCAAGTGTAGACATGCCCAGAGTGTGCTTGAATCTGCCTAAGGCAGAAAGGCTCCTGGAAAGCACCCTGTGGACATGCAGCACCACATAATCACTTTGTACTTACAGTCACAGATGTGAGCTCTGCAGGCATCCAGCCCATCCTCCAAGACCTGAAGCAGGATCCTTCCCTGCAATACACTTTTCAGTGCTTGCCACAGCCCAGTCTTAAATGACCCAAGCCCAACAGCTGCAAATACACCATCCTGGTATGACATTCAAAGCCCCATCAGTTCACTTTGTCTACTTATCCAACCTATGCTTATAGCAAAGAAGCGTGCCTCCCCTGCTCCTCAATCAGAGATGCCAGATCCCACTTCCTAGGTTGTGGCCCCTTGACAGGTGCTTTCTTCTAAAATATCCTTTACAAGAAGAAAGGCTTCCAATCAAACCTGCAAGGACATCACCTTCTCCTCAGCAAACCCTCTGCACAATTGCCTTTTCCTATCATGTATCCAACCAGGTAGTAGAGAGCTAAACTCCTCATTACTGCTGACTTACTAAGGGTGAGATTAACACATTAAAATTTGCAAGTGCTAATCATAAGGAATGTTAGTTGGTGTTAAGGTTATCAAGAGCTAATGATCAGTAACATGTTAAGGGTTAATACTCTCTGTCTCACCTGCACTTCTCAGACTTGGCATTAGAGAGCTGGGGAGTAGGGGCATGTCTGAGTCCTGACACCTAGGGCAAAAGGGGAGCAGCATGCTTGGAGATGGAGTTGCATGGATATGGGGCATGGGGGAGGACTATGTAAAGACTAGTTATTTAAAACTATTGTATTTAACTGAAGTTAAATAAAAGAGAGAAAAAATGAAGACTCCAGACTCTCACTTTTTCCATTAAATTGTGGGTGGTGAGAGAAAGTTGGGCCCTGAGGGGCCCCCTACCCCAGCCAGTGCAGCCATTCCTTTGGCTTGAAGCTGGGGGAGACCAGAATAAGCTGCAAGGGGTACTGTCCTGCAAGGGGTTGGCACAGGTCTGGGGGGTACTGCGAGGGGGCACTGAAGAGCCTATCCATGGGTTCCTTCCTGGTGGGGGTGGGAGGATGGTTCTAGTACCCCAAGCCCCATGCTAGCCTGCCTTTCCAGCCAGCCACTAAGCTCAATGTCCCCTCTGGGGTAGTCAGGGACAGCTTCTGCCAGTGTGTAAAGGGCACTTGGCACTAGTTAACAAACCTGAATGTGCAATCTTTCAAATTTTAAGCACTCCTACCAAGAGCAAATTGTAACATGTAATCCCACTTTAAAATGTAGGCATAGTCTACTGCATCCACCTTCTACCCTCTCTCCTGCACTCCACCCTTCTCTTTCATCTCATCCACCTCTTACATCTTATCATTTAACTCCTTGGCCCAGAAACTATCAAACATTATGTGTTTCATAGAGCCCAATCAGGTTGTGGCTTTTAGCTGCTATCACAATAGAAATGTTAAGTAGTCAAACCCATTAAAAAATCAGTACCTGTTCCCTTCTGCCAGGTAGACTGTTCTAAAGCCTAAAGACATGTCTTCACAGCAAGGAGGTCACCAGCAGGGGCAGGAATTTTTTACTACTCTGACTTCCCGATACTGGTTTTCCAAAGTAGGCCTCTGCTACATGCTGGGCATGTCTGTCCCTAGTGGGCCCCAGTACAGAATATGATCTAAGCAGGGGCAATTCCAGAGGGGTTGTGACAGCTTGGTCACACCCCACCACATTTGTTTTCATGTGGCTCTGGAGCCCAAGGGATGAGTACTTCCAATTCAGCAGGGTGGTGACAGTAGCAGAGGGGGAAGGAGAGGGAGGAGGGGAAGGGCAAACATTAGCAGTGTTCATTCCCTGGGCTCCAGAGCCATGTGAAAGCAGGGGCTCCAGCCTCACCCCACCTGGATTAGCTGCTGAGCACAGAGTTTAATGTGCATGGATGGCACATCAAAAGTGAGAGGCCCACACCCTCTTTGCCCTATTTCTGGTTCCAATACTGGGTTGAAGGGATCCCTGTGATACAAAATGTATTCAGCCTCACTCCTCCTGCCATTAATTACATGCCATTACTCTAGGCTCTGTCCCCTTGTCTCTTCCTAGGTTGACTTTGGCTGCTCTGGGATGGCAGCTGCTGGAGGCAAGCACCAGCACCAGCATGTAATGTGATGCAGAAGAGAAATTGCAGGAAGGATAAATTAAAAAAATACTAAAATAAAATCCTCCTGATCAGTATGCCTGCCATTTAAGCAGTATTAAATACATTAAAACTCAAGCTGCACGCTGACTTAATTAAATGAGCCAATTGAAAAGTTCCTGCCAAGTATTAGTTTAAGGTAGAAAATACACTTATTTGGGAGCTTATGCAGATTGAATTTGCACAGCCTTATGGGAAATGCTAAGCACTTTTTGGAAGACTTGCATTTTGGAAATTTATTGCAGTGATTTGAATTTTGCTTCATTATAAGTGTCAGACTCTCTCTGCTAGAATAGGTATGCTGGCTTTTCCCTAGGTTAAAATATCACTTTTAAATTCATCTCCTTTCAAAGTCCCGGTGAAAAGACACCTAATTATCAGTCACTGGAGGTTGACAGCTTCCGTCTGTCTGTGGGACAAGCACTTTAAGGCTAGCCCTGGATACAGGGCAACTTAGTTTTTAGCAATTGTGGTCTCTAATTTGAAATAATTCTAAGTCTCTACTATTTTTCTTTGATCTTAGAATCTGAGGTGGTGTGTGGCCAACACTAACATGATTACTGGAGTGGAAACCCCAGAACATATGGTTCGGGCCTAGTTTACATTAAGCATTTCTCAGCCACAAGTAGATTCCAACCATGAGCTGGTTGAATATTGAAATAATTGATTTGCAGCTTTTTTCCTGAATCACACTGCTAACTTTGACTCAGTATCTGTCTGAGATATTTAAGTGGATTCCATTCCATAGCTAAACACCTCATAATCTTCAGTGGATTTAATGCATCCCTCCCTCCCCCCTTCCAAAGCTAGAGCTGGGGGAAATAACGGATTTTGTGTTACACCAGTAATTTCAAAAAGTTAGAAAACTCATTTTGAGATGAGGCAAAAATAAACATTTTTTAAAATAAAAAACCCAATTTTTAGAAGGGATTTAGGTGCCTTAACAAGCAGATAGCCAGCTAGGTGCTCTGTCCAAAGCCACAGTGAAGGCTGTGGAAGAGCAAGGACTTAAACCTCCCTTCCTTCCTCACCCTCACAGTTTGAAACACAAGGCTTTATTATTAGTGCCAGATAATGAAAGTGGTCACTGATGTCTTACATTTTTATGAATGATTATTTGGACATAGATTGATTTGCATTAATTTCCATTGACAAGTCTCTTGTTCAGGCATCTAGTCAAAGAGCAGAAATGATACCATGCAACTCAAAAGGTCAAACAGATGATTTGAACAAGGTTTAGCAATACTCAATCAGAAAAGATTGCGCAGGCCCCAAAATTATTCAGTGGAGTTACAAATTTTGTTAATATTTTAGAATAAATTTTGCCTTTTTGGAGTGGAGGGAAATCATTAAAATATGAAAAATTTCCTAATCGTATTGCTAGCTGGCTGAAAAATGGCAGGGAAAAGTAAGTATATCACTGATTTTTCCCCACAATTTTTGAAATTTTATAAAAGTATTAAAAGTTAAAAAATTGTGAGCATCTCTATTATTTGTTACTACCCTAAATAACAAAAACATCTGATGATACCTGGATCAGGTCATGAACAACTTGATAAACTGACAGAGTGAAATCTGTATTTAAATATCGCAGCTAAGTGCACATGGCAGCTATCTACAGTGAATATTTCACTCAGCTCTGCCACATCCTTCCCTGCCCTGTTCTGAAGTGACCAATTTTGGAACAAAAGGAGAGATTATTCTCAATGGCTCATACAGTCCTTGGCCTCTCTGAGAATGAAGCTGACAACAAGACAGACAATTAATGCCAATTGTGGTAATATTTTCTGTGAACTAGATACCTGGGTAATAAAATCCAAACTGAGATGAGCGGTACATTTCCCATAAATTAACAAACCATTATCACCTGGTTATGAGTCTGGTCTAGTTCAAACCAGTCACCTAGAGGTTAGAGCTCTCTGCTACTCATCATTAGGCACCTCCTGAGCCAAGTGTCTCCTGCTTCTGGGATCATTTGATGAATGGAGCTTGGTTAGCTGATTTGTGGCATACCGCAGATACAGCAGTTGTTGAATCTACATGTGGCTAAAACATACTAGTTTAAATTATGACCAGAACCATATGGGCATGAAGAGGAGGCTGCATACCAGCAAGGAGGCTGTGCTCAACCAGGAGTGTCAGAGATCAGGTATCTGCTTAGATTTGTGCTTAGACTTGCTGACGGTGCTAAAATACTTTATTCCAGAGCCAACTCAGAAATTTCAACTGCCCCTAAGCAAATAGATTAGGCAGTCAGATGTAGGGGCTAATGCCGGATTTTCCTAGTTTCCTAGGAATGGTTTGTAAATATCATTTATAGTAAAATTCAGCCAAATGCCCTAATGTTTATCCATGCTTCCCTGAAAATGCTGACCAAAATGTGAGAGGATTTGATCAGGTCTGGGCTTTTACATCAACGTCCTAATTGCTGCACTGTGGAGGGAGTGTGGAGAGGGGGCTCCCTTAACAGCAGCTGGGACACTGTATTGCTGAATGCACCTTCTTTTGAACAAGACATGGGGCTCAATTCTGTTCCACCTCTATTAGGCACTGAACTGTGATCCTATTCCACCCTGCAAGTCTCTGAAAATCCATTAATGCATGTATTTTTGTAAGTGCTCTTGTCTTAGCCTTAAAACTAAGTCACAAAAAAGTCAGGGGGTGGCTGGCAACCTTCCCACCCTCTGTCACCATTTTTCCGGGACTTGGGCAGAGTAGCATGGAATCACATATACATATCTACATATAGGTGTCTACTTATGTACCTAATTGGTGGAACAGGACATGGCTTTTTTTTCCTCTTGTGAGCATGATGACACATTTGCAAGAGGAAGTTTGGGAATTCTGGCACCAAATTCCACCACAGGTAATTACAGCCAGCAGCTTCCATGTTTCCTCTCAAATTTCAATTTGATATACTCTGTAATATCTTCACGTCCTGTACTAGAATCCACTTGGTATTCCTGTGCTTTCTTCAAAAGCTGTTACATTCCCCACCAGAAGCAGATATACTACAGAGGTAGAAGGAAAGGTCTTTCTGCATCCACTATAAGAAACAATTCAAAATGACCGACATTGTGCAAATGCAAGGAAAGGTTATCAGAATCCTCCTTGCTATGAATGGGGAGAAAGACAGAGAGAGAGCTGCTGTAAGGTATGTTTTAAGAGCCCCAGGGAGTTCATTATAGCTCTGTAGCCGCACCATGAGAAACACTGCTCTGCACCCATGATTGTGATAAAAAGGAAGGGAAGGTGTGTATCTAAGGGGACTCAGGCTCAGGGCACTCCCAGATATGAGACAAGATATTTTACAGCAGGGGTGGGCAATTATTTCAGGCTGAGGGCCACTCGCTGAGTTTTGGCAAGCCATTGAGGGCTGTATGACAGGCAGCCAAGGGCAGATAAATATTAATTTTCTAAATTTTTTAGGGGCCCTGCAGGCCGGATAGAATGGCCTGCTGGGCCGCATCTGGCCTGCAGGCCGCATTTAGCCCACCCCTGTTCTACAAGCTAGAGAGGAAGAGGGGATGTACGGGGATGGTTAGGAAGGCCAAGGCAGAGAT
>NW_017729013.1:11233058-11260533 GCF_001723915.1 Gavialis gangeticus | reverse complement strand
TTCCGACCCTAGAAACTATGAAACTATGAAACTACTTCATTTACTGACTGACATTGGTCTGTGGCCCTGGGCAGATCACTTCACCTGTACTCTAGGTCCAATGATTTCCAGAAGACCCATGTATGTGTTTGCACAATGGGTATAGTAGTGCACATGTTGGTTACATGCTGTGGCTTTTATGCTGCAAAGCCACATATGAAGCCTCTTACCCTGCAGCTCCTCTCACCAGATAGTCCAGGTTATCTATCACCTGGATGACTGTGCCAACCTTGCTTCAGTGTGAGGGTCTGCAGGACACATTTTCACACTCTCATCCCAAATATGATGATGATCCTGTTAGGCCTTACACATCTTCTCATGGTCTGTCCAATCATCTGTGTGTGTGCAATAGGTCCCTGGGAGAGGGACAGGTGTGGAGAAAGAAACAGGACGACACACCATTACACTGACATATACACTATGACCAGTTCTCCAACTGAGTGACCTGCCATGCCCTCAGCATCATCTACATTTGTTTGTGGTTTTCATGCCCCAACAGCCAGAGCAATCAATTCCCGCTCCAGTAAAATACTTGTCACATTCTCAGCAGCGAAATGCTTCACTGGGGAAAACAGCAGGGGGAACTTTCCAAATTTGTTTTGTTTTCGCCTCATAAATCTCTCCGTCCCTTCCCATGTAACATCAAGAACACTTGAGATCATTACAAAAACAAACACCGCATCTGGGGGCTTCCCAGCCTGCCGCTGTGTGTTTTATTCAGAAGGCTGAAGTGGATTTATTTTCTCTCTGACTGGAATCGAGAGAGGGGCCTTGCCGGGATCATAACCACACCAGCAGTTATGTCTTTCAAGAATCTGTCCACAACCCCTTAAGTCTCAACTTCAACTTAAGAGAACTTAAGTAAGTGCTTAAAACCAGCCCTGTTCAGCTAGTATCCTTAAGCACCTGCTTAACTTTAATCTCCTGCTTAGGTGTTTTGCTGAACTGAATCTCTCCATTTATTTAGGTGAATCTCTCATCCACTTTAACACCCCGCTCCCCGCCCCCCCATTCTTTACTCCCTCATTTTCCCTCTGTTCTTCCCTCCCACTTTCACTTTCATTAACTCACTTCATCTCCTGCTTTCATTTTTCCTAACCCTCCCTCCCTCTTTTTCACGCAACCACTTTCCTTCCCCCTCCCCTACCTCAGACTCGTCCTTTTCTCGTGCATTCCAAAATAAAGGAAACTAAATATTTTCCATTATTCAAAGCACATGGAAATCACCTCCTTGTCATTCCATTTTGACACTAAAGCTTTAATTAGGGGAAGGCTCTTGCTCTCTTGGTGCAGCTCTGCTGAGGCTGGCTCTGCCTCTCTCCTCATATATTTGCATTCTAATTAGGGAGTCAGGTACCCAGTTCTACTGCTGCTGAAGTAAAAGCTGGAGAAGGGGAAACTTATCTCAAGCCCTGGAAAATAAATGAAGGCAGGCAAGGTGCAGAGCAATCCTGACCACTGGAGGTAAGTGAAAGGGTGGTATAGTTTGCCATATAAATTGTGCATGTACAGTGCTCTAGGCAATTCAGTGTCCACTGGTTTCTCAGCCTTTCCATACAGTGTCACATTTCCAAACACTCCCCAACCACAGTGAAAGACAAAATTTCCAAGAGCTTCCAGCCTCCTTAATTTGCACATGGCCTTGTGGTAAATGGTTCTCTCACTCGTTATTTGTATTATCATAATGCCTACACAGTGCTGGAGGCTGTCTAGGCTCACAGGAAGACAGATCTCTGCCCCCTAAAATTTGGTATCCATTCATCCACCCACAACACTCTGCCTCTTCCTATGTAGGCATGATCTCCCATCCTATTGTATGGGGATCAGCAGAGGTCAGAGGACTGTACCATCAAATCAACACATTGCTTGGTGCAAGTACCAGCAACCTCCCAACCCTTCGGTAAATTCCAGGATGCCTATAAAATACAGAGCACTTGACCTGCAGGCACTGGACACTAACACATGAAACCTTGGAGGAGGATGTTTCTGAAATGCCTCATCAGGTCCTGGTCACTGGTTAATGAAATTACTAAGAGAAATTGCTTTCTCATCCCCTCATTTTTGCCCCTCCTCCTCCTCCTCCTCAGGTTTCTGCCACCCTTCTTTTAGTGGTACTAGGCATGTTGTTTCTCCCAGTGGCAGCTGGGATATCATGGGAGCATTGTAAAGCTCTGATCCTTGGTCACTGGTGTACCCTTCCTTTGCCCTCTGCCCCCAATGAGCCTAGTGGTAGCAGACATGGGGAACAATCTGGGGAAAGATGAGCCAATTTGAGGCCACCTGTAAACAGGAGCAGCTCCATCACTCCCAGCTTCATTCTCTGGGTTAAGAGTACAATCAACAGCTCGGCATATTTCTCTTAGCTACTTACTGCTGATAAATGGTTTCTCTGCTTGCTATGGGTGAGTGAACACAAACTGCTCACTCCAGGCCTGAAGAAAACGTGCAGTGAAACCATAAGATTGTGTACTGACCTTTCAGACAATATGCATGCAGATAAATACCAGCCAGTCTGCAGAATATTAAACAAGTCACTGCCAGCAATACATTTTCTATTACCCCAAAGTCTTTCAGACTCCTGCCCAAACTTGGCCTTGCATTAGTTCTGACGCTGAAGCTCCACAATGCTGCCGATTCACAGAAACACTGCTGCAGTCACTGTTTTCCCACCCAAAGTAGCACTGAATGGGTTCCAGCCATTCCCCTGCCTAGATTTCATTTCCAATGGAAACCCTCAACAGCACTTCCTAGAGCGAGTGCTACACTACCCTGAGGTTTCCAACACTGCCTCCAAGAACCATGTCTGCGTACTCCATTACTGCACTGATTTTGGGGGCATGGCACAAAACCAGTCCTGATTTTTCTATCACCATTAAATCCTGTGGCCCAGAACCACATGCTGTACTACCCTGAAGTCCCATAACCAGGATCAAGTCCTATCAATTGGGCATGATAGTGCCCACATGCAAGTTAAGGGGTAGCTGTGACAGCAGAATTGTCCCTAATCTAAACAAGACACAAACTCTATTCTACTATTGTGTGTATTACAGGTGCATGTTGAGACCTCAGTAGAGGTTTGGACCCCATGGTCCTCAGTGCTGTAAAAATACATGGGAAAAAATAGTCCCCGAATCTAAAATATTTTAGCCTAAACATGCAGGATCAGTGGAGATTGTGAGGGGAAAGAGAAGCAAAAGGAGATGAGGGGTTCAAAAGTACTTAAGGGAAATGGATCACATGCTTTGAACTTTCTTGAATACAGGACTTTGGTGTGGACATATAATACACTTACCTAAGTATAATTTATATTGGTTTTCTTCACTAATACAACACTTGATCTCAGGGATACAGAGCAGACAGACAACTGTCTTCCCTGGTGTCACTGCAAGCAGAAAGCACTATTATAATGCCTGGCCACTAGGTGGCATGGGAGAAGTCTGTTTGCCTTGAACAAATGGCTACCTTGAGGTGGAGTACATACATAGCAGGTACCCCAGTGTGACCATCGTACAGTGTGCACGCCTACAAGAGACGCTTACATTAGCATTAGCATTAGCATAGTTTACTGTGAAGTAAACCTGTGCAGCTACACATGCACATGCTTATTTCGCAGTAAAAATCCCTAATCCCTAGTAAATTTGCTGCCTTAAATGCAAGTAGCAAATTTTCTCAGGATAATTGACGGTGTCATAGTGCTTATGTAGATGCCTGACCTGGATCCATGTCCTCCTGCCCCAGCAGCAGGGATCTCCAAGCCCCCTGCTCCCAGATCACAACTGGGGAGTGGGGAACTGGAAGACCCTTATCTCCCAGCCTGAGCTCCACGTTAAAACAGTAAAATGTTGTTCTATTTCATTTGTCTTGGGTTATGTTTTATTGATGAGCCTCTCCCCATCTCTTCCTCTGTTCTCTCACTGATGAATATGTGTGCATGCTCATTTGTATGCTTGCACAGCTGCTGGACCATGAGCGATCTCGGATGATGGCTTCCTACACAGCATCATTTCTGACCTTCCAAAGCAGTGCCACCTGTAACTGAATAACAATTACACAGGAGGTTTATTTAAAGCTGACTAATTCTTAACAAGGCCTGATGTGTAACCAGAGAAAGCTCCCCGCTCACTCACTGTCTCCCTCTGCTCATGCCTCACACCAACTGTCTGGCCTCAATTCCTTTCCCCAGGCAAGGCAAGGAGAATGTATGCAGGATGCCAATTGCCTGGTCAGGCCATGGCTCTCCCATGATGCACTGCAACATGGAAAGGGTCAGTGGCTTGAAACAGGAGACAAAATCCCAGGGAAATCATTCTGAGAGCTGAGGCACACTTGCTGCCTGAAATCTCGCAGTGTCAATTAAGTTTCTTCCCCCAATTTGTGTAGGAACGGTGGAGAGAACATGCCAGCTGCTGCAATGCACCTAGAGCCAAGCCAGCATGCGTGTTTAAAGCACTAATAACTCCCTTCCTGCAGAAAAGGCAAAAGAATTTCTCTTAATCCCTTATTGCATCGATAATGAGAGATTGGAACAGATGGTACCAGCAGCTTAGTTTGAAGTACAGTAATGCCCATTAAAATAACCTCAGTTGTTGATAAGTTAGCACAAGACTCCCGGCACCAGCACCTTTTATAACAGCCATGTTCCAGTTGTAATGCTGATGCCTGTAGAGGCAGGCTATACAAGTGTGTGCCTGGAGACCTACCCAGAGTCCTCCTCCAGTGGGGTCAGTGGAACTCACTGGCAGAACTGGCTAATAGGGTTTCCTCTCCAGCCCTCCACAGATGATTCATGTACTTCACTCTCCACCTCATGACCAACTGCTCTGTACGAGTGAGCAGTTTCCATCAGAGATGCTCATCCCCAGCTCATGGGCCAATTCTAGCCTGCAGAGCCATAGCATTTGACCCACAGGGTTCCCACAGGTCAGGAAATTTGGCCTGCCACGCCTCCTCCTCTGCCAAATTCCCAACCCTCGCATAGCCAGATAGGGCAGAGCCAGGCCATGCCTCCTCCCTCACGTGTCCAGATTGGGGCAAAACCACACTCCTTTCCCCTCCACACAGCTGAATTTGGCCCTGGTGCACTGCTGAATCCAGCCCACAGATAGACCAGGCTCTGCCCATCCTGTTCATGGGGCAAAAAGGTTGAGCAGCATTGATCTACGTGGACTGGCTGATTAGCATAGCTTTCCCCTGCTTGGCCAAGGCAAAGGAGAAGAGCCTCACAGAGAGCAATTTTGTCCCCTTGTAATGCATAATGCAGACTATACAAGAGGCGCCTACTAAATCATCTTCATACAAGTCCCACAAGGCTCTTGAGAGCTATGTCAGCTGACATGGCATTTCTCCCAAGCATTAATCTGGGCAGGGTTTTCTCCTAATCTGTATGATTTCTTCCTGAGTTCCTCCCTGGCAATTGTTAAAGCTCTCTGCAAGTTCCTCCATCCCGTTCCTTTTTTTTAATCCACTCCTGCATGGTCCAGAGAACAAGGTCCAGGCCTGGAAGTCAAGAGAGTCACATTCCAGGTTCTGTCCCTGTGGACAGGTCATTTCTCCTCTGTTTGCCTCAGGTCCCCTCCTTTTTCAATGGAGGTTACAAAAGACCATGGTGGGCAAATGTTCACCATGATACAGGTCTGCGTGATACACCAGTGAAAAAGACTATATAAACTTCTGGGTGAAGGTAGGGGCAAGAATGGGCATGCATTCCATGCTGGAGCAGTTGGATTGAGGTGAGTTGCACACAACAGCAAGGCAGGAATGCCTATAGGGAATTGGCCAGGCTAGAGACAGAGACTGAGTATGAGATATAAGCACTAGGATACTAAATTGTTTCAGAACCCATACAGCAAACAGCTGGGTTCTGAACAACATTTTGTCACTGACCTAGTTAATCTCTCTAATGTAGCAGATGAAACATATGCAATGCCCTAGTTGCTTTAATAGCCACAAGTGGAGCCAGCCTTTTAATCATTCACAATATGTACAATGTCCAGTGAATCCTAGTACCAACCTGGGTCCTCAGTTCAGTAGTGGCTCTGAGAGAAAGTCACCTGTGAAACCATCAATCCCATTTTCTCGGAGATTTCCTATCCAAGAACTAACCAAGCAAAACCCTCCTTAGTTTAGCAGCACTAATGAGCTCTCAAGCCAAGGCAGATATGGGTGAGACACAAAACAAATCTCTTGTTGCTTTGGTCTCAGTGTCTGCCTGCATTAAGTCGCACAATATGGGGGCATCAATTATCCCTCCCACACCATAGATCCTAGGATACTACCTCTCTTCTCTCTCTGGGCACTTTGCTAACTTTAACTGTGTGTTAATCTGGGAGGAGGCAGGGCAGTCAATCTTGCATGGAGTAGCAATTGGAAGGGGCCCTGATTAGTGATTTGTCCTCAGAAATGGATTAGGAAATCAATCGGCTTAGGTAGGGTGAATCTTAATTTCATTTGCATATGTAGCTAAGCAGGAAGTTGAGATGAGCTCATTCTTTTCAACTTTTCTCTGAAGAATGCAGCGTTTTTTTATGAAAGAAAAAAAGGAAATAAATTCCACAGACTACAGGCAACAAAGAAATTGTAAATTGATGGGGAAGTGTAGATGAGCAGAAATGAGTTGGAGTTCTGGCACATGGGGTGGTCATGGACTGCTTGTAACAGATAGAATTTTGAGAAGGCCTCAACCTTTAAAAATGAAAACCTGATTTTTCAAGGTAGACTGTACATGTTACAGTTTTTTTGAAAGATCTGGCCCCATTTGGATTCATGTTTAGATCACACTGTAAATTAGAAGGGGAGTCATTTATTAAAACTTTTCTACAGTCATTGGAACAGGTGGCCTTAAAAGAAAAGCCAACTTGAATTTCAAAATGAAAAATAGAAGTTGCATGGAGAAAAGGATAATTTTATTAGCAGTTTACATTTATCCAGAGAAATGCCTCTTATAATTTCATCTTATTGTAAGAGCCAAAAAGAATAGTTAATAAATGGCTAAGACCTTCTCCAATCAGATCTGAGAATAAGCAGCCTTACTCCAAACAGTGATAAGTGACATCAATATTCTTCCAATTTGACTTGTATGTCATTAGCTCTCCTCCAATCAGATCTCTGAATGAGCAGCACACCTTCAGTTGCATAAGGGTAACATCAGTATTCTTCCAGTTGTTTATGCAAGTGAATAGTTCTCCTCCTACTGGATTTGTAAAGCAGCACCATTCCCCCAAGCAGATCAGCAAGGGAATAGCAATGATCTAACTGAGCATGTGAGCCATGTTCTTGCTTCTAGACTACCATATAAGCATCCTACAATGGGATCTAAGAAAGTGGCATTTTCTGCACAATTACATTTGTGTAGTAAAAAAAGCCTGTTTTAATCTTACGCTTTTATTGATAGCAAGCTGAACCTCACACAATGAACTGCTGATCACACAACTACATACGTTTAGATACCCTCATCCATTTAACCTAACATGAATGTGGAGAAGCAAGTGTCCTTCAGCTCATGTAGGGCACAGACAGAAGTGACAATTTTTGCCTGATCAGGCCCCAGAAAGTGGTCTACAGCCATGAACAAACACAAGTGCATGGCTGCAAGCCAATTTAAAGGGCCCAATCCCATGAAAATCTGAACTCTCATTGAATGAGGGCTCAAATGAACACATTCCAAAATGGAGTGTGTTCTGTAACTTGTGTCTACAGAGCTCCCAGCCTGTCACTGTTTTCAGAATGGGAGAGGGAAAATGAAGTAGAGGGAGTTTGGTCTGGGGTTCTTTTCAGCCAGTGCTGGAGAGTGGGGTGGGTGGATTGGAGCCCTCCATCTCGGGCAGAGGGGGCACTCCAATCCATCCATGCCACCCTCCAGCACCAGCTGAGGAACCCCAAGAATGAGCTCCTTCTGCTCCCTTTCCCCCCTCCCAATCTGAAAACAGCATCTGGGCTAGGAGCGGGGAATGGCACTGCTAGGGAGACCAGGCTGCAGGCCAACAGCAAGCAGGTGGAATCCCCAAGTCCTGGACCCAACCACAAACTTCTGTTGGGTCCAGGGGATCATTGCAACTCACAGCACTTCTTGCAAAACACTGTGAGTTGCAATGGGGAGCTGCTCTTCTGTCTGCCCCCATGACCTAGAGAGTCTTGCTTTATAAGTCAGATATGGAAACAAACTAGTCATAAATAATGCTGCCTCTTCCAGGGCAATGATCTAAACCCATGTCTCCCGTATTCCAAATGAATGCCTCATTCACTGGAATCATTCTCTTTCCATCTCTGGTTTTGAGCAGAGATTCCATCCTGGAGTCACAAAATATTACCAACCAAATTTTTGTCACAAGCAATGTCCTTCCATTAAACTTTTCAGTTTTGAACAAATGTATCTCTTGATTAAAAAGATTTAATCAAGAAGACCTCTTTTGGGCAGCTCCAGTTCCATGCCATGCTGCATACCTTTTGAGGCGAGATGTTTCTTTATGATTAATCCAATCTTTATGTCATTAATTTCATTTCACTGTATCATTAAATGTCACTGTCCAATTAGCACATCCCAAAAACTGTACCAGAATTGGGTTTAATTGCTCAGAATAAACCCACTGAACTTCAACAACCTTCCACTCTGTAAATATGTTGCTAGTGAGTATTTAACTACTCAACAAGAATAATCTCTACAAAGCATCAGTAAGGATTTCTTTTCTCCTCCTCAATTTTAAATAAATTTAAAGACATTCATCTATTTTCTTGTCATTGGTGTAAACACTTCAGAAGTCCAGAGGGTCAGAACCAAATTATCTCCAGTGTCAGATTGGTTTCACACCATTCACTATTAGGGAAGCCATTCTAAACTTGAGGTGTACACAGTGGAAAACGGTTCGCAGTAACTTCAATGGGAACTGAACTGAGAACAAGGTGATCATATAGGTCTTGGTGTTATTTGTAACTTTGAATCCCTTGGAACATCACAGGCCTGAACATTATTTGACTCAGGATAAAAGCATATAGGAAGAACTGGTCAGAAATTTTCAAATGCATTGATTTTGTAGTGGAAAACATAGATTCTTCAAAAGGTTTCATGGGAAGATGATGATTTCTATGAAATTTTCAAAGAAACCATGTAGGGCTCATGCCATTGCCCACATCCTTTGCTGCTTGGCATTTCAAATGTCCAGGTAAAGGTACCTGGATCAAGGGTAGCCTGCCACAAAATTGCCACTTGCACTTCCTTTCTCCTAGGCTTCTCAGTAGCTGGACTGGTGCATTGCCATGACACCAAGGAAAATAGGCCACCCAGGTGTCCAGATAGTACATGCTGTTTGAGCAATGTCAAAACATTCCCATTGCAGGGAATATTTTGGTGTTCCTGAAGTGGAATGAAATGAAGTAGAAACCAATATTTATAAGAACATTTATCTTGACTTGAGGACATTTTTTTCCTTTGCAGAAATGAAGGAGATGGACACTGAGGATCAGGTTCTTGCACTTCACTGCCCTGAAATGGCCCTTGCTGCTAACAGACGATGTTTGCCCTTGACTGATGTGTGCCTTTCCCCTAAGAAAACTTTAAAGGACAATAAGCCATGGCAGCAAGAAGTGGGGAAGGCTAGATCCAGGCAGGGGGAGATCTTCTGCAAGGAGACATCAAAAGAATTTTAATCCCCTTAGACAAGAAAACTAAATTCCACTGCACACCTGCCACATGAAAACAAATGCCAGTCCTACGGGTAGGAGCTTGGCTCCAAATGGCTGGGGGGCATTTTTTAATTCTGTAAGGTTCCCCCTCATGCCGCTTCCAGCTGCACCAAGCCCACTGTGAGTTTCTGCACAGCAGGCACTATTTCAGACAAGAACATCTGCTCCATGGGCTGGCAGATGCCGCTGGTGCTGGAATGAGTGTCTCCTGTTTGAATCTGCCTAGGGAAAGTCCCTAGAAATCATTACTGTGGTTCAGAATACATATGGCTTAACTTCTACATTGCAATCAACCATTAAACAGTAAGCTTGAGACAGCCTAGCACTGAGTCTGCAGTATCTGCTGCCTTAGGCAGCCTACAAACATGTCCTTTGTTTAACAACTACTTGAAAGTTTAATGCCTCTTACTCAAGGCCTCCAGTGTCTGCCTGTTACACTGGGGATTTCAATGAAAGAGTGGCAATTATACAACTGAAAGCAGAATACATTCCTAAGTTTTTAATGCCAAGCTGCCTGTGGAACCAGAGAAATGAACAGCATCAATGAGGGGTGAGCACATTAGGGCTAGTAATAGTTGCCTTTGACCCTGCTTTTCTTTAGACCAAGGCCATGTATGTCTACACTGCAGTCACTACTATCATTATATGCTGTGTGGACATAGTGCCTGAGCTCACTAGTCTGGGTGCTGTCAGTGTACCTGAAGTAGCGCAGAGCTGAGTGCAGTCTGCAAAGCCCATCCAAGAAGCTGGGTAATATTTGGGTTAGCCCATAGTGTCATAGCCATGCTACTATGCTACCCAAACTGAAAGGTTTAAATGTACCTACATGAGCTGCAGTCTCAGCAGGGACTGCAAATTGTCTTTGTAAAGAACATTGGTCTATAAATAAAAGGTACCTCACTGGCTTGATCTAAAGGCAACTAAAATCAATGGTGAATGTCCCAGTAACTAAGAGCCTTGTTATACCTTACACTGTGAACCACAGAGATGTTGATCAGTGTTAGTGCCAGCTCAGGTTTGGAGCAGTCACAAGCTCAGACCAGCAAGAGCCAGGAGGACTGAAAGGTAAGAATCCCTCTTCCCCTCCCCCACCAATTCTGGGCTTCCCTCTTGTCCCACAAGGCTTCCCCAGTTCCCCCCTGCCCCTGTGGCTCCCCCTCTGTTCTTCAAGGTTCCCCTCCCACCCCACAACCCCTAGGGCTCCCCCCTGGACCCCTTTACTTGTAGTTGCCTGCACTGTTTGTCCCAGGGGAGCAGGCAGGGAAGAGTTAACCTGCCTGCCTGGCCCCCACCACCACTGCCTGCCTCAATCCAGATCAGCAGAGGAGGGAGGGCAGGTGGGATGTTTGCAAGAGTGGCTACACCCTAGTGGAACATGAGCTGGGTAAAATGGATCAGAGATAATCCTGCCCTGGTATGGCATAACTTTGAACCACATGAGAAGTGTTTAAAACTAGTTTCAGGTGTTAATGTGCAGACAATCCAGGGATTAAGAGCTCCAAGAGCCACACAAAATTACTGTGTAGCAAGGCCCTTAGTGAACTTTGCATCCAGCCCTTGAAGACTTCAATATTATTGTTAGTTGTTATAGCTTCCTCTAACCCCTCAAACTGCATGATCTTATTGAGGTTTTGAAACGAGGTGCTTGGCCCCCAGAGGCTCAGAAACCCACTGCAGCAGATAATAGTCTGCGAGGCTGCTTGGGGCAAGCTCAAAGGGTTGGCCAATAAGGATGGTGCCATAAAGATTGTTAAAGACACTAGGAGGTATGGGCTGGAGAGAAGCCCAGAGCTAAAAGTGCCTCTTCTCCTGATACCCAGAAGGTACAGAGGGTTTTGTTTAGTTTGTTTTGTTTCAGAGTCAAGGTTGTTTTTGTTGGCTCTGGATTTAGATGCCTTAATCGGGGTGGAGGGTACCCACTCTCAGACTGACCATGATCTTTTCATTTGATAACAGGCAAATTTACTGATACACAGTGATAACAGACAAAAAACAATACAAACAATCAAGAAATTCTATATATCTACCAAATCCTAGGGCTGTCATCAGAGTCAGAGTACATCTGGCCAGGATGTAGTCTTCACTCTGAAACTCTCTCTTAGGTGTTAGATGTCAGTGTGTTAACAACCTGGAGGTGGGATGCCAAGGACCACACCACACCCCACCCCCCTCCAGTGGGGTGGATGAGACAGGCTGGTGCTGTGCCTTCTTTCCCTGGTGGCCTCGGAGACCCCTCCCAGGGGACAGGGACCCCTCTCAGGGACCCTCTTGTTACTCTCAAGTCTCTGCTTTTGTATTCTTCCTTCTGATGATTCCTGATGACTCTTGATCTGTGGCTATCGCTGATAAGTCTCTCTGCGATCGCCACACTGTCCATTTCCTGTGTTGTCAGCCAAAATTCCAGTTTCATAAATCTATCACATACCCACATCCTAATTTGGTCTGTTCTCCCAAAACCAGAAAACTCTGACCCTCCACTCTGAGGCATTGTGAGCTGGTGCCACCTTATCTCATGTTATGGAACAGTGTCATACATGCACCCACTTTCCCAGGCTGTGTGTGTATCCACTGGCCTTGTTGTGTTAGACAACCTGTCTGCTTCTGAAGGCTCAGAAAACTGTGCATAAGACCCAGGCTTTTAAAAATCAGTTAACCCCTGCTGCCCATCCTGAACTATTCTAAAGCATTTTATTTATACACACACACCCCTATACGCCAATTCCCCCCAAAAATCTTTTAAATACTATATTCAAGCCATCAGTTTTGTGAAGCATAGATTGGGCCTGAGAGATTGAGAAGAAGAGTTGACTGTTTAAGGCAGCAGGATAAGGGACCAGGCTTACATAGACATACACACCAGCATGCATATTTTCCCTTGGCACATCAATCCTGATTTGGCCCATCATCTCTAGCAAAAAGTTTATCACTGTTATTTCTTAATAGAATCTCAGATTTTCAATGGAGCGTAAGGGAGTAGCAATGGATCTGAACATCAAACCCCCTTAGACCTCTTTGACAATCCCACTTCTAACATAGTTACCACATGTAGCCAAAGCTCTCAAAGCATTTCACCATACTTAAACTACATGGCACAATTCTGTAAGCATCCCCCAGGATAAAAAGCACTCACTGGCCTTAAGAATAAAGATACAAAGTGTTAGAGTAGCACATAGTTTCCCATCTCTCTTTCTGTACTTCATTCTAGTCTAGATGTATGGCAGATTTCCCTAAGAAGTCTAACAGGTAATTGGTGGGACTGGACAGGGACTCAAAGATCAAGAGATTGGCTTAAAAATTATGGCATTTAGAAAAATAGATTAGGAGGCCATTTTCTTTACCCTTCAGGTTTGTGAAACTTCCTACTTCAGCAAATAGGAGCTGAGATTCTCATGACTCCAGGGGCCAGGCCTTTAAACAAAACACCTGGTAGTATGAGGCTTGCAATACTATTGTGATCATTAGTAATGCTAATGTCTTTGGGCAAGTCTGTACTTCTGCTTCCTTTGTCACTTTGACTATCCTCTCTTATCTGGGTCTTTTTCTTGGCAAGAACTCTCCCTGATACAGCAGGGGCCTCATTTTGGGTGGGCCAACTGTAGTACAAGTAATATTCTTGCCCTTCAGTCCACTCTTTTTCATATTATTACTCTTTCTCGCTTACTTAAAGGCAAAAGGTCACAAATAGAATTGTACAGCCAGTCGCTGACACATCCCTTCACTGAATTGTTCTGTTCTGTTAATGTTCTCTGCTACCCAGCCATGACTATCGTTGCAGCTACAAGGAACAAGAAAAAAAACAACTCTTCCAAAGTCAATAGAACATACTGGCTGTTCGCTTGCAAACAGGTTATTTTCTTTGATTTTTTTTTTCTGCCACAGGTAATGGGCTAAGGGCTATATTTCAAACCATATCTAATTTGAAACACAGAGATGAAGGGTCACGAGATGAAAGGAAAGCATTAATCTCTCTCACTCCTGCAGCTCCACAATAAATTTCATCCCTGAATTGCTTTTGCTCTTGGCCTGAGGTCGGCATTTTCTGTGAGACATGTTAAAAAAAAAGGTGTATGGCAATGTAGCATTACACAGGAGTAGCACTGACAGACTGATTCTATGTGCCTTGATGATAGGGGCTGCACATCAGCTCTGCACAATACCACCAAGCACCTCAGCAAAGCTACTACTATCTTGGTAAAAGCCTTGCAATTCATAGCCCTCACCCAAAGTTCAGTGGAGTCAGTGGGCATCTTCCCATTAATTTAAACATGACTTGGATCAAGGCCTAGACCAGAAGTCAAAAATACCAGAGGGTTAAATTATAGCTTATCTTCAAGAGGCGGCATCTTCTTCATCCATTTTACCAATTCCTCATGCCACAAAGAGGACAATGGCACTATGGAGCTGCTACAGGCAGACATTTTAGAAGAGGCCAAAGAAGGCAGACACTGGGTTCTTCTCAGGGACCCATTGTGCTAAGTGCTATATACACATGTGTTTAGAGAGCCCTTTCCCTAAAAAGGCTAACACTAAACTAGACAAGACAGAAGAATGGTGAGAGAGAAAAAATTAAACCAAGAAGGATCATGATGACAAATGCAGAATTGATTAACTGCTATTGAGCCAGACTGGATGGGAACCCCTGGTTTGGCGGTAGAAGGATCAGGATGCCAAGCCCAGTCTCCCTATGAGATATAAGATTACCTTTTTTCTGATGGGAGACAATGGCCCAGTCTATGAGGATGCAGTGTCCACACATGATGGATGTTAATGATGCTGGAATGACAGGGTCAGCGCACTCGAAGCTGCATGTCCAATCTTCCCCTGTTCACAGGCTTAATGGAGCATTTCATTTTATTATTGTATTTTTTTTAATTTTATAAGACATGTTTCATTAAATTTGAATTATGGAAACTCAGTAGAAGAAATTAGCCTATTAAAATTACAATGAAAACATCTTATAAAAAAAGTCTGTGAATTGCCATTTCTGCTCCACTGCACAAGGAAACAAGGGGGAAAAAAGTACATTGTTTCTTATCAGGGAGAGCACAAGCCAGAATGGGGATCCTCATGCCTTAAGTTCTTGGCATAGGGGGTCCTTCAGAACTGAAGAGCCACATGATGAATACTGCTTAAGGAAAACTGCCTTTAAACCTTTGGAATAGGGCAACAGCATTTTGCACTAGTCTTTATTTGGGGCTGCTTCATTCAAGTCAGCTGAATAGTAACATGAAATCAGTTCATGGAACAAACTGTCGCTGAAGTCAACAGGTTAATAGGATTTGCAGGAGGATTGTCCCTTTGTTAGGATAACCAGGGTAACATAAGGATTTTTTATTTAATTTGGGAGGGATATAAAAGCCTCAAAAGTACACTAAGTTTCTGCCACCCAAAATTTGAGTGTGTGCATACCCAATGTACCTCTGCCTCCTTTCTGCCAGCTGAGATAATTCACCTCTGCCAAGCAGGGGAAGGCTTTTGCCAACTGCCTGGCAGGCAGGAGAAGCCACATGTAGGCAAATCCCTTGCCTTCTGCTTGCTGCTGTGGTCTCTTCAACATTTCACACACAGACACCAGAGTTGCTGAGTGGGGGTGCTGAGTGTGTTTGATCTCTGGTAACTTAGTGGTGGCAAGTGCTGCCTGCTATGAAAATTTCTGGCAGCAGAGGCAGGTAAATGTAGAACAATCCAAAGCTACACATAAGGACCACAACAGATCTCTGACTGACTAGGGCTAGGAAGGAAATATGTTATTTATGTTATTCCAAAACCATCTACTGAGAGGGCTCTTGCCTTTTCCTTTGCAGCATATCATGCTTCCAACATTCAGAGGCAGAATTCTGGTGTATGAGCACTCCTCTATCTGACTTCCCTAATGATTCCAAATGCTCTTATTACAGCAGTGCCCAGCAGCAAAGGAGTAGGAAAAGTAATTAGTAATTAAATAAAAACACACCCACTCATTCATTATTACATGTGGTTAAAAGCTCATATTTATTTTCCAATGCTACTGCTCCATGATTCCTGCTACTGTCCTAAGATTCCACTTGCCTTCTACAAGCACAGAATGGAACTTTTTAGATGCGGTAGTGAATGCATCTGGGGGAGAAAATCTTTTGCCCAGAAGGGAATAAAGGTCACTTGTGCTAAAATGAAATAGATTTGGAGACTGCATGTCAATTAGACCCATACAAAAGAAACTAATAAAATTAATCCATGAAACTGGAAAGCTGTGATAAAACAACCCTGTGGGATACACATAAAAGGTGGGGATGAGGTGGTAAATAGAAAGGGAATTGAGGAGGGCACTAAAAGAAGCCATGGAAAGAGAAACAACAGTATAAAAGGGAGGAGAGAGAAAAACGTGATATTCATTTGCAAAAAGGAAAAATCAAATGAAAAGAGATGAGAATGAAAGAGAGGACCAAATAGCCAAAAGAGGCAATTCCCCGATGTGTTTATCTGGGAATGGAGATTATCTTTTCTATGCAGCCAGGACAACACAAGTCATTGTTCTAGAAGCTTAGGAGAGGGGATATGTGACGGGTGTGGCAGTGATGAAGTGGCAAGGAGGAGGAGAAGATGATGTAGGAGGCGTGGCTGATTACACAGAACTACCTTTACTGCTGTGGGGAAGACTAATGCCAGTGACCTAGAATTGATGACCAAAATACATTGCTGGCAAAAACCTCCTTCACTAATGAATAGAACAGCCTGGACCAAGGAATTAATTTAAGCAAATGAAGTCAATAGTGCTATTCACATGCTCAGATTTACACGTGTGCTTAAGAATGTTGCTGAATAAGAGGGCTTTCCATCCCTCTTCCCCTTAAAGATGTTCATTCCAGCAAGGCAAAGGCACACTATGGGGCCAAGGGACAGCACAAGGAAGGTGACTAAAACTAAGCTAAGCCAGTAACTGCCCCCAGAGCTCAGTCCTCTAAATACAGGACCAGTTAATCCATGGAGCTCAGCATATTGGAGCATGCTAGCTGTTGATCCTCCTGAAAATCCAGCCACTGAGTATCAGAATGGGAGCTTCTGCATGCTGAGCACACCTGAAATTCCTGATTTCATCTAGGCGCCTGGATGATAGCCAGACTTATAAACAATCTGATGGAGCTTGTAAGAATTGAATCTTTAAAAATTGGGCCCAGCGTCCTTAGGCAGTTAAATGCAATCCTTTTCCCCCCTGCTTGAGTCTCTGGAAAACTGTTAATGAAGAGGGTTGATGGGTCCTCCTATACTCCTGCTTTTCATGATTTCATCTTCAGGCTAATGTGATAGAGTGTTACACAAGCAGAAACAGTGAAAAATTTTAGGAGCTTGAGCAGGGTGGACTAAATCAGTGTTTCTCGACCTTTTAAGTAGCAAGTACCCCCTAACTTCTGAAAATTTTATTAAGTACCCCAACACTCAATTTTCCAGGGGATTTTATATTTACAGACTAATGTGCGCCATATGTTGGAAGAAGGGCTGCGTATATAAGGCCGTGATATGACAGATGTCTGATGGGGTGTGGGTAGGGTTACTACTTTTTACACCGGGGTGCTCAAGAATGTACCTGGGCTAGAGGTCGTGTTGACCAATGCTAGGAGGGCTGAACCCAGTGTTGCACAAAGCGTGGCACACCAAATTATTGCTGGAGAATTTGAAGTTCTGTGCAATGTGTGGCATACCAAATTTTTTGCCATAGTTTTGAGAGGAGAAAGGGGTAAGAGAGACAGGGAAAGAGGATGGGGGGGAAGGGCGAGAGAGAGAGAGATTGGAAAAGAGAGCAAGAGAAAGAGAGAGACAAGGATATAGGCCGAGAGAGAGAGAATGAGACAGGGAAGGGGGGAGGGTGAGGAGACAGAGGGAAGGTGGGGAGAGAGGGGACAGGTAGCAACCATAATTGTAGTGCAGGCAGGTGGTGTTGGCTGCTTCCAGGGCTGCTGCAGTAGCAGTTGGGGTGATGGGGAAAAGCAGAGGCCAGTGGCACAGTCAGGTAAGTCTGTAGGGTAGGGATTGACAATCCCTGGAACATGCATGCCAAGCATGCCACGTGAGGCCATTTTGCTTGGCACGCCACTGCCAGCCATGTTCCCAGCAGGCAGCTGGGAGGCTGCAAGCCCTGCTGCAAGCAGCAAGGGCTCTATGGCTGCCAGCAACTACCCAGAGCCTGGGCTGGCTGCAGCCAGGAGCTGCTCTAGGCTCCGGCATCCCGCAGCTCCGAGCAGACAGTGGGGGTGGGGGGTGAGGGGGGCCCAGCCCCTGAGGCAACACAGCCCAGAAAAGCCCTGTGCTGCTGCCAGCACCACCTGTATTCAGCCTGGGCTCTGGGCAGCTGCAGCAAGAAGGCTGCAAACAGCTGCACCAGGCTCCGCAGCCCCAGCATCAGCTCTGTGCTGGTGACTGCATGCACACCTCATAGCAGAGAGCAGGGATAAACCCATTCTCTGCTCTGAGGCAAATGTACAGTTGCCAGCATGGAGCTGCTGCCTCCTGTTTGTAGCCTGGCTGCTGCCTGCTGCAACTGCCCCAGAGCCCAGGCTGGCTACAGGAGAGTGCTGGCAGTAGCACAGGGCTTTTCCCCATGTTCAGCGGCAGCGGTGCTGAGGGGGGCAGGCAGCAGCCTCCCTCCCATCACTGCAGCCTGCCCCAAGCACCGGGAAGAGCCCAGTGCCACCGCCAGCCCTCCCATCCACAGTGAACTGGGCCCCGGGTGGGCCAGGTCATGGGGCCAATCCCCACAGTGCAGGAGGAAGCGGGGCAGCACCCTGCCCCTCCTGCACTCTGGGGGTTTTGATCTGCCCCCTCACCGCCCCCCCCCCCAAAGCCCAGGCAGGATAAAAAAAGAAAGAAAACTTACCTGCCTGTCAGCGAGGTGTGGCAGGTATCTGTGTGCCCTCCCTCCCCCTCCTGCAGCAGCCTTTGGCTGGCTTGGGGGTGGGGGCAAGCAGCCAGACATGAACCTGGCAGTGGCAGGAGGAGTGCCCGCTGTGGGGGTTTTCCGCGTCTGCGTACCCCCTGCCTGTGTCTCGCATACCCCCAGAGGTACACGTACCACAGGTTGAGAAACTATGGACTAAATCACACTTAGGTGCCTAACAGATGGAATAGGATCTGGCCCTTTAAAGTCTAAGATGCTTTTAGTCTCTAAACAGAACACCAGGACCCTTGTAGTTTGCCAGCTTCAGTGATAACTGCCTTTGTGCATTTGATAAGAAATATACAATAAAATACAGCAGCAAGTTATAAGCAATGAGGGAATAAGCTTGTAAAATTCCCATTATTTTTTATTGCAAGCCCTTCATTTTCTCATGTTGTTGAAGAGGAAGAATTATCTCATTTAATATTATGCATCTTAGGCTGGATGAAATATGTTAGGAGGGTACAGGCATGTTGTCCAGCTAATGTGAAGGCTTTTTCTTCCCTTGGTAGGCTCTGTACATATCAATTGAAACTAATTCACTTGGAAAACAATCCGAGACAGAACCCTGCCTGGTGTAAAAGAGCATCATTCCATTAAAGACATGGGAAGTAGGCCAGTTTATATTAGCCAGATTCTCTGGCATTCCAAGCATGTAAATGTTACACTCAGCTCTATGTTTTCATTTCATTGCAGCAACATTTATCTTCATGAAAGGCATTTCCTAAATTTTAATGAATAGGCAGGTAACTTTAAGGACCTGGAGTAAATAGTTATATTTCAATGGTACTTTTACTAAATCAAAAACAACTTTCTGTGGGGCCTTTGCTGTTGGAAGGAACTATGTGGAGATGCATGTAACTGAGATGATCCTGAAAATGTTGAGTTCATACACCCAATTGTGTACGTAAATAAGGCAAACAGAAAGTTAAATCGTGGGTTGTCAAACAACCTCTTGCATTTCAGCACCATGGTCAGAGGTGACTAGTAAATGGTGGGAAAGGAAAGATGATGGTGGAAGTATCTGGCAAAGCCACAGCCTACCCTGAGTAGGAGGAAAAAAGAAACAGAGAACTTCTTATTAAGACTGAGAATTATGAAATAAATTTTGTCAAAAAGATGAATTAAGGCTCTTCCAACAATGGGCAATGAGGCCACTGGGTAACTCATCTGTGATCCAGGACTGAAGTAAAAGGTGTTTGAAGTAAAAATCTCCTGATTTTTTTTCCCAAGAGGACATTACAAGGAAAAAGTGTTTCCATTAAAGAAATACTTGCATTCCATTAATAGAGAGGCAACTGTGGCCATATATAGCTTGTTAACAGGAAGAAGGATGAGTCAATGAATCTTGAAGAAATAAAGAACTTTAATAATAGTTCTGTTAATTAACAGGCCACACAGGTGCAACATTGCAAAATATTTCCTCTCTCCTGCCTCAGAAACAGAAGGTGGAAGACTTGGTTTAGTAAAATGAAACCAAAGTGGTAAGAAGTAGATCTTAAAAGAAATTTAGATTTTGTCTTACTGGGTCCTTTCCATTAAAATGATTCCTTTTTCAATTAAACAGTTTGAAAGATTTTCCATGAATATTTTTTCCATTGAAGGGAGCTGCCATTTCCTATCTTTTACTCCCACTGGGAAAAAGGAGGAGGTAACTAAAAAGAGCATGTTTGTATATGTGTGCATATACATGGGGGGGTGGGGAAGGGGAGGTCCCCAATGAGACAGAAGGAAAATTGTTTCAATATCTTTCACTGAAAAATGAACGGTTGTTCATAATGTTTCACAAACCCTTTTTAAATCTGAAATTAAGAATATTATAATGACTTTGGAGAGTTTCATTCCCAATAATCCCTTAAAGCATAAAAAGATGTTTAAAGCAAAACATTTTGCTCAGACCTGTACCTCGTGTAACAAACATAGTGTCATCCCTGGACACAGGTGAAAATAACAGGGGCAAGAAGACAGAAAGGTAATGAACTCCTAATAATCTGCAATGGAGTTTCCAAGCCCCCATACATTCTGAAGAATCAGAGCCAAAGAAGTATCAGGTACAGTGAATTCACTGAGGGAAGAAAGAAGTGCCCGAGACCAACAACAAAATATGAAGCAACAGAGAGAAACCCACACAGCACCTACCCAGCTAGCTTTGGAAACAGCTCACTCATAGCCAGGTGTCCCGCATGCAGTCTACTTGCTGGGTGCTGCAATATGCAACTTTAGCACTGCATGTGTCATCCAGGGGCACTGTGGCAATGAGGAATCAGGAATCAGGTAGCCATGGCTGCATGGAGTTTATTCAAGAGAGGCTGAAAAGTAATTCTGCCCCTCAACTAAAAGGACACAAGACGTTATTTACTAACTCAATCTATGTTAATAAAAAATACATAATTACCACTGAAATATTTCAATGCAAAGGTCCACTTGGCTATAAACATATCACATTTCTCCTTCCTACATTTCAGGAACTAATTATAACTGCTGCCGTCCATCTGAGCTACCACTAGATTGAACCCCTGACTGCATTTAAAGTAGCTGTTAGTGCTGCCTAATCGTGAAATATGACTAATTGGCTATCATAGCTGTGATGAATGAAGCTGTGAAGTGTTAACACAGTGCATGAAAATTACGTATGATTATTGCAAAAACCTGTCTGGGGTTTAAACAAAAGAAACATCATGACCTGATCCAAACTCCACTGAAGCCAATGTATGTCTTCTTCCACTGGCTGACTTTCAGTCAGGCCAATGAATCACAGGGCCTTAATTCTGTACTGAGCAAGATTAGCAGTGCGTTGTCCAATCCAAGCATGAACTCCTGGGAGACAATCTTGTCTCAGACAAACTTCCACCTTCTTCACACATGAGGTAGTAGTTTTTCATCACAACTGAAATTGATCTGTTAAGTCACGCTACAACCATAGATCCTCTGGGGATGTTCTTGTCAGATTTCACAGACTAAGCACAGTTAATCCTGCTCAACTGTACCAATGTGCTGGTTCTCTTCTCTCTCAGTATGTGATGAATTTGTTACCCAATATGCTGGTAGAAGCCACCCACTATTGGATGTGCTACATATGTAAACAGAAGGTCCTGCCAACACATGCGCATTAAAGTTGCACAACCTCCTTGTACAAGTAGAAAAGTCCCTAGCAAGAGCAACTGCAAGTGTACTAGGTTCTGACACTCACATCGCTATGTACAGGCTCAGATAGATATAAGAATAATCATTGCACGCTGTTAAATAGATGCTGCATTCAAAACCCAGAAGTGGTTGCATTTCAGCTGTGTGTGAAATGATTCTTCTCTCTGGTGTACAAAACTTTTGGAATAAAATGCACCATTTATGTACACCCTGCCTATCTGCAACAAAACCTTGATTCTTGATTGGGAGGGGGGTAAAATATATTAATAATAAGATTTTCAAGATATTGTGATCAGTATTAATATTAACATTTTGTTATCATTATCATCTTTCTCCTTTTTTGCAAAACTTTATTTCACAATTCTCAGTCTGAGTAAGAAGTTCCCTGTTTCTTTTTTCCTCCTACTCAGAGTAAGCTGTGGCTTTACCAGATACTTCCACCATCTTCTTTCCTTTTCCACCATTTACTAGTCACCAACATCCTTCAGATCAAACCTGGAGAACCCATTTCTGAAAGTAAGACAGGATCCTTCTCTTTCACCTTCTCTGAGACCTACAAGTCTATCACTAGTTCAATGCATTGGTTTCTGGGATGTTGATGTTCATAGCAAGCATCATTCACTACCAGTGACTTTCAAGTACTGTTAGCCTGGAATGGGGTACATCCTATTTCTTGTTTGTATTCTCACAGGACAGTTTTCCCATCCAAAATTTAAGGGAAGGTTTCCTATCTCATTAGAATCTGGAGGCAATTCAAAACCCAACTTTATGAACAACCTAAGTGGACTCCCAGACTGGAAGTTTAGATAAGAATGTGAGATTTGTACAACTCTAGCTTAGGGAGTTCCCATGATGAATTGCAACAGCTCACCGAGACAGTTAATTGTTGGGCAACATAGTCCAGCTAGGATGCCCTCTTCATAGAGGAGAACTGGGACATGAGATGCCTGGAGTAAAGGTACCATGAAGCACCATCATGCCATTTCCAAACTGAAATTCTTGGGCTTCAGCTGATATCTGGGGGAGCAGGGAGGGGAGTTTAGGGCAATATGGCGATCTTTTTTTTTTCTCTTTGCATTTCTGTTGCAATTTTCTACAGAAAAAAAAAAATCTAACTATCTCTCTCCATAGCTAATTCAGTGGATGGAAGGAAGGGAAGAAAAGGCTGCAGATCTCTATTTCCTGGAAATATTCTCTACAAAACCAATGTTTTTCCACTCAGAAAAAAAAGATCAATGCTACTATTTTCGAAGTAGAATTAAACACTCCAAGAAGTGCAGTTATTAAGGTAACAGCCCTTAGGTTCACTAGAGGCTTTCAGCTTTTCTTCTCACTCGACAAATGCATTATTGCAAAATAAGCATCACCAACAGACAGTACTCATCTCTTTCCCACTCGAGCTTCTGAAAAAAATGTTTCTAAATCTTTGTTCGCTGGGTCCTCAGAGTTGGGAGTTTGTGGTGGGGAGGGAATAGAGGGGTCACCACCACAGTGACTATGAATTAACAGTCAACAGTGGTTCCCAGAAAATTTAGCTGTGCATATAAAAAAAAAATGAATCCATTGTCATGGTTCTGGACTAGAGAAATAGGCAAATTTATGTCAGCATGTAATTTAATGTGCAAACCAGAACAAGAGTTCACCTTCAAACGAATGGTTGGGAAGCAACATACATTGATATGTCCACATTTTAGCCATTTTTAAGATAAAGAGAGGCACTGAATTCTCTTACCATGAAGAGATTTGGATTTTAACTAGAGGTAGACTATACAATTGAAGAGACGGCTGTAACTGCACAGTGAAAAGAGCATCTTACTGTCAACAGTAAAACATTTAATAGCGCTGTATGCTTATTCATAATGAGGATAATCATACTATTCTTGGGAAATCAAATGCTCCAACTAAATCAATGCCTTGAGTATTTACACAGGATCTTTGCATAGATTCACTCGAGAGATCCAATGTGTCAACAGTGCTTCCTAGGGGGTAGGATGGAAAGTTACCCAAATGTACCTAGGTGATTTAGAAGCACATACGCCATTGACTGTCGATGAAAACTGCACTTCAAAATCCCTTAGGCAGGTGTGACAGTTCCTCTTGAAATTCACATGCTACAGGAATAGCTTCTACCTTGAACTGTGTGTGACAGTTCACCGCATATTGTGTTAAAAGGCACCTTCTATAATTATCTACCCAGCGGGGAAGCCAGGCAGTTGCATGCCTGTGGGGGTGCAGGCTGCCATGCCGATTGGCACAGCACAATCAGACCCCCACTCCCTGCTGCTCCAGATGCCCCCCTCAGTTATTCCACTGTATCAACTATTAGTGAAGGGTGCCAAGTGGCCATCCTCAGTGGCCAAAGTCATCTGCTCTTCAACTTTAGGCAAGTGCAGCATAGACATCTCCTACACCCTTCCAACATGATTCAGCTGTGAGTCAAAGTGTAGGTACAGCCTCCAAGAGGAGTTTAATCATCCAGGCCCATTCATTCTTTGGCTTCTATTGAGATGGGCATCCATAGCACAACTAGTTAATGCCCCTGTTGACTGTCTACTAAGCAGTGGAGATAGACCCTAGAAACAGAGCCTCCAGATTATTTGCCAGGATTTCAGGACCACCAGAGAAGAGGATAACTCTTCACTTAATATATTGCATGCCAGGTGTTATGCTAAACCCAGTCCATCTTCAGGCAGGATTTTGGGAATCCAGTAATCCATGGACATCCATGCCATTCAGATATGATCAACAAGAAATTAATGACTACAAGCATTAAAACCAAAGACCTTGATCAAATTGTACACAGGGATATGACAGACTCTTTAAATCCTTAAAACAAGACAGACACTGTTTTAAAGAACGGGCTGTAATTCAAGCAAAAGTCACAATGGAGGAAGCACAGTGCGAAATTCCTTAGCCCATGCTAAACACAAGGGTAATATTGATCCCTTCTCATCTTAACACTGATGAATCTCTGAAACACTGCCTCCCTACCTCATCCCCCAAATGGCAAATGTGACTCTAAAAACCTCAGGTCTATCAAGGCACTTTCTCATGCTATTCATTTTCTATGCAGCCAGCACATTGCTGGGATATAGTAAGGCTTTTTCCATTTGTGGGGCTGGGGTAGGAGAGCAGAGCAAATCACTCATGAAAATGCTTCTGATTGCACCTTTTATTTCACACATTCAGGCATTCAGACAAAACAAAATTGTGCAGAAAAAAACTAATTTCATCTGCAGCGCAGTGCTATTATTACCATAATCCAGTAGTAAAGGGCAAACTTCACAGCTTTGGTAAATACATTATAAAGCAGTCAGTTAAAATCCCAGCTCAGCAGCAGAATATCTGCACAGGCTCCAGATATACTTGCTTTTGCAAAAACAAGGTTTTGCAACATGAATGCCCCTTCACCTGCCACAGCCTAAAACTGGGTTTGAAGTTTCCCCTGAAATGCGAACTGTCCTTACTAACACTTGAGTGCATTACCCATAACATAACATCCCCATTTTAAATCCCCCCCATTCTCTTACTGTTCTTCGCTGTGCATCTGAGTCTTCTTAGAAAGTAAAGTTCAATATCCAGAGCAATGGGGTAGGATTCAAGACACCTCAGGTCTATTGCCTTCTCTATCATGGACCTGCTGTGGGACCAGAGATAAATCACTTTCCCTCTCTGTGCTGACTTCCCTTTCCATCCTTTGTCTAACTTACCTACTTAGATATTAAGATCTCCAGGGCAAGGACTCTCTCTTACTATGCATCTAGACAGGAGCCAGCACAATGAGGTCCCCAATATCAAAGAATTCCCCTAGTTGCTACCATCATGCAAATGATGTTTAATTATCCAGTAGCTTATTGTTGCTTATAAATGGGGGTCTACCGAACTCGAGAAGACAGCTAGCTGATTCTGCAGGCAGATCCTGAGACCGGCCACCATTTTCATGGGCTGAGGACAGTGGGGCCAAGAGGCCTCAGCAGTCCCACCCCTCTCTGCAGATTGTCACATGGCCCAAAACCCTGATTAAACCTCAGGAAGCTATTAATAGGGCTATGCAAAACAGCACTGTTTCGTTTCAACTTCCATGTTGCTGTTTTGATGGGATGGACAGTGTTTCATTTTGTGTCAAAACCACTGTTCTGTTTTGTTTCATTGAAACTGTTTCAATGTTTCGCCCATAGGTGATAATGGGGAAGCACAAAACTGCCTATAACTTTGTCAGTTCTTGCTTAATTCAGATGAAGCTTGCAGAGATGGTAGCCCCTTCTGACACCACAAAGTCTGCCAAGTTTCAAGGAAATAGGTGCAGGGATTTCTGGGAAACTGTACCTCAAAGTTTCAAAAGCAAAACTCATGTCACTTGTAAGTGTGAAGGCAGAGAGGGGTAAAAACAGCAGGCATGGTAGTCCCTGCTGAGGCCATAGCATCTGCCAGCTTTCAAGGAGACAGGTGCAGGGGTTTCTGAGAAACTGCGCCTCAGGCTGCTGCCAAGCAAAACTCATGACGTGTATAACTTTGTGTGTGTGTTAAGGAGCACCGTCACTGAAGCTGGAGCCTCAACATGACATGGTAGTGTGCCCCAAATGAGGTCTCCTCCTCCCCTACTGCCTCTTACTGGTCCACCACTTTAAATAACAACAGGTAATAATAACTTAGTGAGCAGCACAATAGCACCAGCAGCATGTCAAGCAGCCAAACTGTCACAGACTAGAGCCTTTCTTTCCTCTCTTGCAGAAGCTTCTTCTCCAGCAGCTGGCAGAAAACACTCCCTGCCAGCCCCAGCCCTGAGGCTTAGATATGCCCAGGGCCCTGCCTCCTTCCAGTCAGCTGATTGGGGGCAGGTGCTAGGGGTGTTGGTCTAAGGACCTGGCAGAGGCAGACACGGTTCTTTGAGTCCATCTAATCTAGACTCTTTTAGTAGACCAACTGAATAGTTACAGAAATATATCTTAGCAAGGTTTGGGGTTAAAAAACACTTTATCAGGCTGAAGAAGCACCTGTAGTTGGTGTGTCTGCTGTTTCTGGATGGAAGAAATAGTAAAGAAGCCAGAGGCTGGCATGCAATGCAGGCAAGAAAGCCAGTCAGTGAAAATGGACATGGAGGTGTCAGGGGGTGAGGGACAGGCTGGGGTGGGAGGGGGTATAGCAGTGCAGGGAAAAGTGGAAAGGTACCTGGGGAGTCAAATGTCCAGTAGTGTGTCAGAATTCCAGTGTCTATATTGAGTCCATGAGTTTCTGTAGCTAGGAGGTCGATGAAGTGCAGTTCATAGAGTGGGACCGGGAGCGGGGTCAGTACACTGCAGGGCGGGGGGCAGTGAGGGGAGGGGACGAACGGGTCTCCTCCCCTTCTCAGGCCCGGGCCAACTACTCCAGCACCCCACCCCCCACATTGGCCCTGAACCCACTCCTCCCTTCCCCCTGCCATTGCCAAGTTGGCCTGGGCCCACTGTTGCCCACACACCGCAGCAACCCAGCTTCTTCCCATCCTCGGGCCCCGTCCCACTCCTCCCTTCCCCCTGCCACTGAGGAAGGGAGTGGGGGAAGTGAGCCCAGACCCCAAGCAGCAGGAAGGAAGAGGGGAGCAGGCCTGGACGGGGCAGGGGGCACAGGGCTCTATCCCTGACCGCTCCTCCCCATCATTCTTGACAGGCAAATGGCCAATAATAAAATAAAAGGGTCTAGAAAAGGGCCATCCCCATGCAGCAGGCTCTC
>NW_017729013.1:11232611-11233035 GCF_001723915.1 Gavialis gangeticus | reverse complement strand
CATGCAGCAGGCTCTCTGATTTTGGCTGGCTTACTTAAAAAGAAACAACTTACCAGCAAGCAGAGAAAAGGCCAGGAACCCTTGCAGTCTTGGAGCATGGGGGGAAGGTGAAGTGGGAGAAGGGGGAAGGAAGCAGGAGGAAGTGGGGCAAAGCTACTAAGAGCAGCCCCACCACATCCTTTCCTGCCCCACTCCCCCCTCCTCTCTGCCTCTTCCACCCTCTGCCCTCCCCACTCCACCTTTTCCCCATGCTCCAAGGCTGCAGGGCTTCCCACCCTTTTCTCTTCTTGCTGATAAGTTTTTGTTGGGGGAGTGAAAGGCTTGTGAGAAATGTGCACCCACAAGTAATTGGATATTTTTGTCTTTGATAGATTTTCAGTGTGCATTCATTCTGGTACACAATTGTTGTTTGGTTTCTCCTACA
>NW_017729013.1:11217603-11227611 GCF_001723915.1 Gavialis gangeticus | reverse complement strand
GATTTGCACAGCCTACCCAAAATCACATTTTATGCCAAAATCATGCAATCGCAATTTTGATAAGTTCCTACTTAGTACATAGGGCCTTGGGCATACAGTTTATAAATAGCACAATAAGTTAAAATTAAGCAGCAAGGCCTTCCAGTTTATGCAATCCTGCCTTGCTCTGTGGGAGCTATAGGCTTCCTAAGGTCCAGAACAATGAAAATCCCAAATTGCACCATTTCAGAGGTCTTGTTGTAGGAGAGATTGGAATCAGACAGTGACAGGGCTTGGGAGGGGCAGAGTAAGCTCCCAAAAGGGCACCCAATAATCAACTAGGTATGTAAGTGGCCCAGAGAGAAGAAAGATGTAACCTTCATGGATCAGGAAAATAACCTCAGGCATACAGACTCACCTATATCAGATTTTCTCATACCTCATCATTATATGATTCCTCTTGGCTTTCATGACCATTGGATGCCTACATCTATGTACACAGTCCCTTTCCCAGGCACCACAGTCTCCATTTCCTTACTTCCGCGTTGACTAAAACTAAACCAATCCCCCAGTCAAATTTTTATCATATCTATTCTTTGCATTTTGTCTCATCATTGCTCTCTTGTGCTTTATTTTCTACCTGGCATAAACATCCTTTCCCTGAGACAATGACCAGTACTGTAAACAGGGGGCCACATTCAGTCCTGGCTTTATTCAGCACAATAATACCAGGGAAGTTCATACATTTACATCAACTTGTGCCACACTTGAATTTGGCCAATTATTCCCAAGGAGGGGGGGTTCCTAACTGTATGTTGAATACAGTAATATTTCCTATCTCTAATCTGGCTAATATCATTGAGTATAACTTGCTTGTCTTTTTTCACTTGGATGCTGGGCCAATGGTTCCCAAACATCTCCATACATTTCCTACCAAACTGGTGGTTTCTAATCATTGTATATTGAGCTGCTGGTTCTCATCTAAGTACCCCAAATCTTATACCCATTTCAATGATCAATTCATTCTAGTAGATTATAAATAGATAGAAGTCATTCTGGACAAACATCAAAGTCATATCAGTGACAAGCATCATTGTTTGGGTCCATCAGTGCAGAAAGTGTCCATCAAGTCAAGTAGCAAAGAGTATTCCCACATGAAATGGAAGAGTCAGCCAAGTTGTTTTTATGCAAATCAGGAATCCCTGCCCCCTACATGGATCCTTCCTAGGTAATTGTAGTTGTCACAGGTGATCTTTGAAATATCCATCATCCATACACTGACTTTATGCTCAAAGGACAAATGCAAAGTTTCATACAGACCCTTTATAACAAACAGTATATCATGCATAATACAACCATGCCTGTCAAACGCAGTAGCTTAAATAGCTCTGTTTATAAATTATAAATATAGGTGTATACATTTTGTATAACTTTATTCCCTAGAAAGGTAAAAGTGTTTTGTTTGCATCAGCTCCAGATATATTGTTCTAATGTTTAATATCACTTTGTTTTATCAAACAGAAATACTGTGGATGGTCATACAAGTGAACCGTGTAAATCAATAAAGACATTCTTGGTAAATCTTACCTTTAGTGCTACAAAGATCCAAGCAGTATTGTCCTTTTGTGCTGATCTTTTCAAAACTCAGTAAACTGTGTGTCACAGAAAGAAATGCTTCCCACTTAAAGCACCCAAGCAACAGCAGAGAAATTACACTGAACTGGAAACAGTGAGATCTTCCCATATATTGTTAAGCCCTCAAAGCTCAGCTGTGTCAAAATAAATCCTACTCAGCCAACAGCAATGGGGGCTCCAGCAAAGGCATCCTTATGCTGCTTGGGCCTGAACTCAGAATGTACCTGGTCTCGAGGAAGTTACAACTGAGCTTCTCATAGAAGTAAGGTAGACAGGGATCAAGAGACTGCTTCCTGCCTATCACAAGCCATCATTTCCTCTCCAAATCATCAGAAAAAGAAATCAGATACAGGGACTTTCAGTTTTGCCTTCAGAGGATCTAGCGAACAGAAGCTCTGACTAAACATTACCTCGTTTGAAAGGAGGTAAAAGAGTATGGACAAGTATTCCTTTTAACCAGCTTAAAAGGGGCAGAGAAATGGCAACTGGCGAGCAGTCATCAGCTGTTATGATCTTACTGTTACAACTACACATTAACCCTCTAGGTATACAATTTACCTGAATCACCTGAACTTTGAGCCTGAATGAAGCAGGGTTAAAAGTTGTAGTGATTTTGCTACACTTGTAGCACTACAGAATCATAAAGATGTAACAATTCTATCATAACAACTTATATTAGTATCCTTTCACATCAATAATTGTTGGGTCTGTTTATACCAAACATTTTACCTGTGCTGTGGAGAAGCCTATGTACACTTTATTTTCTTGTGGGTTTGCAAGGCATACAAGACGTAACAAATGAGATCCCAAAAAAAACAAACATCAATGCAGCAGTCTCCTCATTATCAGTGAATCTGGGCAAGCCTCCTTGAAGGGAACAACTCACATTAAAAGCAAAACCATGTTCCCTCCTGCATTAGACTGTGGAGAAAAACAATGGACTACGTCAAAGTAGAAGATACATCTACTGAAATCCACCATAAAGTTCATGAAGAGCACAAGAAAGCATAGCTGAAACACAGCACCTACACAAGAAATAAAAGTATGTCCATCTGGACAAACGTCAAGTTAAAGCAGAGGTCAGTTCCCAGTTCTAAAACTTAATCCAATAGGAGCAGAGCTGGATTTTTCTTTTTTTGGTGATGTTGTTCATTCTCATCCCCTTTCTCATATGATTAGGTAATCTCAGGGTTCAGTTGTCATTAAACCTCCAGCATCATAGATGATTCCATGCAGTGGGCCTCCAATGGCTGGAAGCTGAGATTGAAAGGCAAGAAATGAAATACAAATATTTAATGGCAAAAGGAATTAAATCAGTGGATGGGATTTCCAAAGGAAAATAATCCATTCTCTGCCCCTCAGTGTCTTGACTTAAAGGATACATTATGACTCTGTAGTCCCTGGCTCATGACTATTGCCCAGGAAATCCTCTAATACTGCATATGGCCACAGGAAAGTTAAACTGAGATTGGCAGGGAAAGCCAAGTGTAATGTCACCCAAGGCACATACTCAGTATTGTTCCCTATGGGCCAGCAAAAGTAAGGGCCATGCTTTCACTGCACTGTGAGTTACTGGACCCCATAGAGAAACCATTACGGAAATGTCACTGCCCTGCATAACTCCCCACCCCTCCCACCTCACCCCCCATCCTTCCTCCCATTTAAAGACACTTCAAACTGCCAATGTCCTTAATTTAAATGACAGTCATGTCCTAGGAATTGTGTTTAAGCATAAGACAGGAGCCTGTATGGTTTCAAATCTATCCAAGGACTTCCTAGATAACAAAAGGAGAATCCACACAAACCAAAGCATTTGTGTGACAGAATTCTCCCTTTGCTGCCCACTCTTGTCCAAAGCTTAGATCTTGTGTTGTTAGCTCCTACAGTTTGCTCAAAATTATGTTCTCACCGTAAGTGACACTGGCATTGCTGCTACAGAGGACAGGGGGCCAGGACCCATCAAGCTAATACAGATTCTTGCTGGAGTCTGAGCAGTGATGTTGGGAGCAGTCTGCAAGATTCTTAACCTCTGTCTAGCACTGTCATATCAAATGGATGGTTTGTCCTAGTGTTTGCAGCTTTCATTGCCTTGTCATGTAATATCTTTTGGGGCCAGAGGCCACCCCAGTGCTTCTATCAATCCAGCTATGTGCCTTGCCTTGTTGCATTAGTCCCTTATATTTCTGTCAGGCTTCAGTAGACAGTCAAGGATGTTTACTGATATTTACACAGTCAATTTCAGAGTGATCTTGGTACCAGTGACCCCTCTCTTTACAAATCACACTGGTTGAAGGCTATAATTATGGAATATAATTAGAAGTGGAGTTTAATTTAATGGAGGCAGCCACATGTCGAGAGCCCCAAGAGTCCACCAACCTGCTCGCAATGAATCTGCCCAGCACCTGCCTGCTGTTGCTGCTGTTTTAGAGTACTTGAAGACATCCACATACTTGTTGCCACATGCCAAATGCACTGAGGATGGTCTGGACTAAACTGATAGTCTCGCTTCAGACATTCACACTCCATCCAGTGCATATAGTGTTACTTCTGCAAACATATTTGGTCTACAGATATCCCTGAAGGGATCTACCAGGATTACAGTACCAGGCAAAGCACTCACCCTTTCTTCTTCTGATCTAGCTAGTCTTACCCATCCCTAACATGAATGCTTAGAAATATGAGGATAAGGTAGTGACCGCCTATAGGTTGAGAACCCCCATACCAGAACAATCCAGGAGTAGGGAATATGCCTCTACTGACAAATGTACTGAGCTCATGACTCCACAAGTCATCTGATCCCTGTGCACTGGTCATCCTGCTGGATAATTGCTTTGTGTTAGTCATTTGCACAGAGGTGACTTTCACTTGACAGAACAGGCAGACAAATCCCCATCAGAGTCAAAGCTACCTGGGGGATTTGGACACGCTGTTCCCATCAGAATTAATAGAATTTTGGCTTACAAATCCCCTTGGTACTGTTACCAAGGGATCTGGGTTTTCCATTTCCCACAGAAAAATGCAGATTTTGCCCCTTGAAGCAGGACACCACAGGTTTCACCTTTTGCAAATAGCACTGCAAGAGCTGCTTGCAAAAGAGTGAGGAACCCTAAGCCTTGTCTGCAGGGAGAAGGGAAAGGGGAGGGGGTGGGTCCCGAGAACCTGAGTTCGCCAGGGCACCACACTGCAAACCTGCAGCATGGGTCATGTGTTAATGTGCCAGGTGTGCAGTTTTTGGTGCTGCAAAGAGGTTTACGGTGCCACAAACTGCACATGCCTGCATGCCTGGATCCGGCCTTGGATTTCATGAGCTTAATGAATATAAGTAGCTAAGTGCATAAAATTCTAAGAGTAATCTGACTTGAGCACTATATTTTCAACTTTACCAGTGAGATCCGAGTCTCAGTAGGTTAAAAAGAGGCATATAAGGTAGATTGCAACATGATTTTGGTTGTCAGGGTGGGCAGTGTGCATCTGGATATTAAAGATCCCCAATCCCACATGCCAGGAGAAGAGGGATACTAATGAAATGTGGCCCTAAGAAGTTTGGGATTTCTTTTCAGTTGTTCTTTGATGATTGCAACAGGAAGAGAGGTAGAGAGGACAAATTGGTATATACATTTGCTGTGGTTGGTGCTTCAGTAATGGAAATGAGCCTATAATGTTTTCTCCTGTGTGTGTCTGATCAAAAAACATTAAGAATCCAAGCTTGAACAAAATATTACAACCATTCACAGCTCAAAATAAATGAGAGAAAGAGAAATATTCCAGGGTGCTGGGAACCTAGGGGTGAGAAGAGGTTGTGAATTCCCAAAAGATAACCACCTCCAACAAAACCAGGTCTGTAGCATAAATACCATAGCCCCAGTCTGTGCAAAAACTTGACTCACCCAATAAAATCATTCAAGCCCAAAGCATTGCTGGAAATCAATCAGAGATGAAGGACAATGTCTGAAGCGGCTTCCCAACTGTCTTGAGTGAGTATCCCAGCTCTCTTTCCTCCTCCCAGACATAAGAGAAACCAGGGAAAATGATGAGGTTTTTATAGCTCTCTGTGGTAAGCAGTTAATAACTCTCTGAGGCTATAGATCTGGGCTCCACTGCAGGGTTGGAATAATTCACAGTAAAATATGACTTTTCATTTATCATACTGACAATAAATACTTCCTGGTGGAGCCCAGGAAAGGTATGGGAGATGCGAATTCAGCCTTGTGGACACCAAGTGGCTTTAGTTCAACACAGCATATGTGAGTTGGGGCCGTAGACACTCAGAAGATTGGGTGGAAAGCAAAAGGCCTACCTGAGTGAAGGGGGTAGGGTGCTAAAGGCAACATGAGCACATTTTAATCAGGATACTTTGTGCACAGCCATGTCAGGAGAAATAAATGCTTTGTAGCTTCATGGTTATGGGGCTGGTGAACTACATTCAAGAATTCTGCGTTTAATTCTTAACTCTGACACAGACTCCATGAGTGGCTTTAGTCGAGCCACTTAATCTCTCTGCAACAAAATTTCCTGTATATAAAGGCAAAAATAATAAGGTTGCCTTTGTCTCCTTTTTGTGTAGACCAGTCAGTGGTTAGCAATCTTTCCAGGTGATGGGCTAGACCGACCCAGCTCAGGTCACCATGCAAGTATGTATGCTTAACCATGATTCAAGCACCTACTTTGAATGCCTTCAAGAGACATTTGGATGTCTATCTTGCTGGGATCCTATGATCTGTGCTGACTTCCTGCCCCTGGGGCAGGGGGCTGGACTCGATCTTCTGAGGTCCCTTCCAGCCCTAATGTCTATGAAAGTCTATGAAAGGTCTGTGGGCAGGCCAGAACTAGGATCCACCCACCTGGCTGCAGCACAGGCAAAGCCCCACCACCACTGAATGCCAATGAGCCCCTCTGGCTTCACAGGCCAGATCCAGTGGCACAAAGGGCCACTGGTTCCCTGGTTTTTACTGTAAACAGAAGTGTGTGGAACTTATCAAACTCAGTGTTTATGGGCCCCTGATTGGGGATTAGGTCCTAGTGGGGCCTTGATTTAGGATTTGGCTTCCAGGTACTGCTTTAATTCAAACACTAATTCCAAAGGAAGGATACTACAAACAGTAAATGCAGTAAAAAGATCAATGAGAGATATGAGGAAAGACCCCATACAGTTCTCAGCTTTCATTCATCTCCCTCAACACCTCCCTTCTCCCCGGAGTAATGCCACTGATGTCTACAGAGTTGAGTTACACCAGTTAGAAGAAAATCAGATGCTTGATATCTATAGTGCGCACAAAACCCTGCCTGCATAGGTCCTTGTATGGAGGCCTTCACTGTAATAGATGTGCACCTCATAAAAAGCTTACCATCCCAACCCTACTAGGAGACAGAAAGTAAATGCCATCCATGTTTTCAGAGGGGGACTGAGACACTGAAAGAATAGACACCGTCCCAAGAGTGCAGAGAATCTGGGTGCAAACCAGAAATTCAATGCCAGCCCCAACTCCTCAGTCCCAGCCCCAAAATCCACTTTCTTGTGTGCTCTCTCCTGGGTAATGGGTAGTTCTTACCAGCATGTATCCTTGAGGGCTCTTACAGCATAAAATGTCCAACCTGTCCTCACAGAAAGAGTGCCTTTTCCATAGGAACTCACTTGGAATTCATTGCACAAGGCAAGGTATCACCTACAGGACAGGCAGTCTGTAAAGCAGCAACAGGGCACTCCGGCCCTGTGACATGGCAGCTTCCTCTGGAATGAAATTCAATAGGTCATGATTGCACACGTGCTTTAGGTTTTCCAATGTCCATTCACTCTCAAAACAGGCTCACTTTACAGAGCATTGGTGTACATCCAGTTGGGGTTGGTTCTACAGGGTTACCTTGCCTCAGGCTGTCAGTCAGAACAGCCACAGATACAAAACTTAATAGCCCACATGGAAAATCTAGACCTGGTTTAATACAAGATACAAAACAATGGAGTTCATGGACTGTGGTGTAGGTGGCCATGACCATACTAGTAGGCTACAGCTCTCTTCTCAATCCTCAGTCCTCATGCAGTCAGGAAGAAGGCATGTCCCGAAGGAATTCACTTCTACCAGTCACTCAGATATCATCACACTTTGTTGTGTTAGTGTGACTCACATAAGGACAAAGTGAAAACATCCTTCAGAGAAGCAGTTGTGCACCTCTAACCTATGGACTTCCTTAGCTTCTCTATTTTTGTTTTGAGTGTGCTTCTTAAAACAGCCTAGCTTCTGAGCAGTCTAAAAGTATTCTGGGGGGCAGGGCTGCAGGACTGATGGGATTTAGGGTCTGCTAAAGAAAGGACTGCTGGAAAGATGTGTCAGTTGGGTAAGAAACACATCATAGGCTTCCCTGGAGAAGGATCTATGAAGCAGTTGAGAAACAGCCAGGATCTCTGGCCTTGCCAGTCCAAGGATTTGGAAAAAAGCCTTAAGAGACCTTGCTTCACACAGTGCTCAGGAGTCTCTATGAAGTAAACCCAACCCTCTCAAATCCATTCCACAGGCACCAATTTCCACAGGTGAGATAATATCACCATTGTAGAGCAGTAATGCCCAGGAACCGATAACCATGGCTGAAACGGAGCAATAGTCTTGTGCTCAGGGCCTTTCTATGGCAGCTACTTCCGTTGTGGGGAGCTGGTACCCACAGGGTGAAAGTAATGAGGAATGCTTCCAGTGGCACAGCATTCTGGAGACAGCAAAGAGGCAATGGAGACATTTCCTCAAATGTATATGTCCCCAACTCTTCTGGGAGCAGCTCTTGTTTTGGCTACAGATGTAATAGGGGAAAATCACAGGACAGAAATTCAGGAGCTGTGACAGAGCGAAAGGGGCAGGATAATGAGAAGAGCAGGAGGACTATTTGGTGTCAGAACTGGTTCCCATTTTCTTTTCCTGGCCCCCAAGGCTGCCCTGGAGCTCTGTGGGTGCTTGATAGTTTATTGGCCATCGTGAAAATTTAAAAAACAATGTTTTGGGTCAACCTGAGTTATTCTCCCCCAATACAAACTAAAACTAACAGCTAAAAATATGATTTAGTTTTATCCAAGCTTTTTTCCTGCTTTTATAATTAAATGTAGGTAAATTTTGAAATTTGAAAATGTCATAGCAAGCAAAATAAATGTGTTATCTGTTTCTTTTCTGACACAATTTGATGGATTTGCTATAAATTCACAAATTGTTTTGGCTGATCCAAATTTATTTTTGGTGACAAAGTGTTTTGCCTCAAAAATCTACCCAGCCTTAAACTGGACTTGAGTGAAGAGGCTCAGATCCCTACTCTGCTTGACGTGGGGGGCACACCAGCGGGAGGTGCTTTCTTCACAGAGGATCCTGAGAGGGAGCAGAGCTTGGCGGAGTTTGGGTTCAGCTGGAGGACTCAACTCTCCAGCCAGAACCTCTGAAGTAGTGCTGGTCCCACAAGGGAAGGTGAGGACATGGCTGCATTGTCACTAAAGCACCTCCATATCATTTACCACAAAGACAAAGCAAACATTATGCTGTGCACAATATCGACACATTTAATTGGCATGTGAGGTGCTGGGGTGGCCTCCTGCTTGGCTTAAATTGTATATGCACAGAGTACTGTCATTTCCTTTGATTTCCAGCTTTACTGAACACTAGTTTGAGGTAGGATGCGATTACCCTGCATGGAGCCTTTCCTGCTGACAGAATAATAAGCAAACAGCACACAACAAAGGAGGGCACAAAAGGGACAAAGAAGGGGAAAAGGCTGGAATAAACAACCAGCAGCTGTACCTTGTTGTGACTCAAAAAGATACAGGAAGCTTCCACTGTACTCATGTTTTGGCTGGTCAGTAGGGCTATGTGAATCTTCAAGGGGTGATTCAATTCGGAGGAGATTCGGCCCGATTCGGTGGCCGAATCTCTGAATCCGAATCGAATCAGGGGACCAATTTTACAGTCCAAACCGATTCAAAGCTCTACAAATCTTTGGCAAAGACTTGGAGAGCTTTGATGATTCGGGCAGTCCCCGGTGGCTGCAGCATGTAGCTGCAGCTGACTCTGAGCTGGTAAGTACTAGAGATGGAGGAGGGTGGAGGGGACCATGGGGGGACCCCTACCTGCCCCCAACCCCTGGCCACTCCCCCAGCCCTCTCCCATGGGTGCCCTGCCCACCCCAGCTCCCAGCGGTTTTAAAAAAAAGCTCCGGTGCTCACCAGGTGCTGCCAGGCAGAGGAGCAATCTCCACTGCCTGGGGGGCTCTGCATGAGCCCCCAGTCTCTCCCTCATGTGGCACAGGGTAGCAGGGGGCAGCAGGGATCACCCCCCACCCAGCAGGAGCAGTGAGTTGGTTTTTTTTCTTAAAGGGCCAGAGCCACAGCAGGCAGGGAAGAAAGTGGGGCTGGGATGGGGGGGGCTCTGCATG
>NW_017729013.1:11207561-11212603 GCF_001723915.1 Gavialis gangeticus | reverse complement strand
AGAGCCCCCCATGCAGCATGGGGCAGTGGGGATCGCCCTCCCCACCCGGCAGCATCCAGTGAGCTGGGGCTTTTTTTTTTTTTTTTTAACGAGTGCCGGGAGCTGGGGTGGGCAGGACAGCCATTGCCAGGCTGGAGGGCATGGGCCTGGCTGACTTGGAGATTCAGTAGCAGCCAGATAAGATTCAGCTGAATCAATTTGGCACAGTGATTCAAATCACCAAATCAAATCACTGTCCCCCAAAATCGGCCAAATCCAAATCTGAAGCAAATACTAGCCGCTTGGCACAGGCCTACAGGTCAGTGCCAACATACCAGGAGCATTTCAGGGTACCCTTACAAGTAAAGCAGTGGAACTTCTGAGACCTTGGGACACATCCTGCCTCTGCCACAGACTCCCTGGGTAATACAGGGGAAGCCACTTAGACCAGTTCTCAAATTGTAAAAGGAGGATTATAATCCCTCCTTTGCCCATCTCATCTATTTCAGTCTGTCAGGCCACATGATCCAAGGTACTGAGACACCCAAAGATGCAGGTAAGTACCTAGTGAGATTAACAAGAACACTTAAGCAGGTTAAATGCCTAATTCACTTAGGCACTTTTAAAACCAAGGTATCTATTTGTAATTTAAGGCCCCTACATACAAGTGTAAGAGTGATGTTGTAGCTGTGATGGACCAAAATAATGAAAGAGAGAAGGATTTCTTTTTATTGGACCAACTATGTAGTTGGGATATAGTTAGACAAGGTTTTGAATGCAAAACATTCTTTGTAAACCTGGAAATTTGGGTTTAAACTCTCTAAAGGAGATGACAGTCTCTTATATAATAATTCTATAATAAAAACAATCTCTTCTATATACCAGGACCCCGCTATAGTGTGCACATTCACATATTTTATATATATATACACATATATATACACACACACAGAAATAATTATTTCTATATAAGATAGATAGATAGATTGATAGATAGATAGAATAATTTCTGTGGTACATATCATGTCTCCATTATGGCAGGTGCTATTCATTGCATAGAGAGACAGAAAGATATGCGCACACACACACACTCACTCACATGTATTAGCACCTACTCCAATAGAGAGCCGATCTCAGTGGGAGCCCTTCAATTATCTTTATAAAAGCAAGAGCAGTACTTTCTCATAGCATTTCATCATCAGTAGGAAGTACAAGGGACTTAAAAGCTGTCTAAAAAGCTTGCTCTAAGGAGATTTCAGACCTGAAATTTCCCTGCAAGTTCTTACCGTTGCAATAGGGTGAAGGAGTTTGGAGCTAAGTGTTTCAAAATCAAGACCCTTAGTCCCTCCTGTCTTGTCCCTTGTCAAGGCGCTGGCACCTGGCTATCCTGATAGTGGGAAGTTATGCCTTCCAGGTCATTGCTGTCTGTAGATGCGGTGCTATTAATCTTCTGTGCTTATATCTCCTGTGCATATTGAGTATTCTCTCCTCATAAGATGCCCTATTGAACCTGAGCACTCAAATAAGTTGCAGAGGAGTCAAAACGAAACCTGGTAAAGCAAATCAGTTTTGCAATCCCTTCACATGAGCTGAACAAAAAACACATGTTACTGAGAAGGAGGAGAGCTGACACAGGGGTTAATGAGGTAACTGCTCAGACCTCTTGGAGATGGACATTTAATGTAAATTCAGCAGCAAATCACAGCAGTTTGGGGTTCTCAGCCATGGTAGAAGCTGTTTCACACCACAGAAACACTGACTAGCTTGATACTCAGGGGTAAGAAGAACTCTTATAAGGATAATTTTCATCAATCCCTCCTGCACGCTGGATTGACAGCAAAGGTTCTTATTTCAGGGAAGTGGGGATTTATTCTCCTGGGACCTTTGGATAGGACTGAGGGAAGTTTGCTGTGGAGTCTCTTCAAGTTGGGCTTTAGAGTTTTGTTTAAGTTTTCATTCAGCAATAAAAACAAAGGAAAGAGCATGCTGGGTAGGATGCTAGAGTCATGCCACTATTGCTCTCCTGCCAAGGGTAGCTATGTGAAATGTGTTTCATGAGTTCAGGATTTACTCTCTTTTAATCCACCAGGTCTAACCCTGGCTCCTGTATTCAGAAAGATTAAAGTCATTTGCATGAACAAGCTTAAAGCTGGACTTCATCAGCATTATCATTGCAATCCCAAATTTTAAGTTGTCTTAACTCCCCATAAAGCATCTTTTCCCAAATGGAATATATCAAAAGAGGGGCCCTATTTACACTAATATTCTTTATCTCCTTGGGCCTCATAGTTAGAAAATGCCTTCAGAATCCATCCTTGCCCATCTACAGATGTTTGACCATGGCATTTTCCTTAAGTTTGAGCTGTGTTAGCAAATTTTGCCTTTCTAGTTGGCTTGCTTTCCAAGCTCAGACTTCTCTAAAGCAAGTCTGAGCTGTATTGGCAGAGAATGGTGGGTGTTAATTCTGAACTACAAGCATGTACTCAGCTGCAACCACATATTTCATTCACAACCTGGTGTAACTAATGTTATAAATAAAGTGCCTCACACTCTGAAATGTTTGTCACAAAGCAGGGACCAGAGCTGGATTAGTAGAAAAAAAGGACACGTGCTCCAAACAGTTGTTTCAAAGAAGACAAGAATATGAATAGCAGAAGGCCTCTGTAGATTAGGGCTGGAGTGCATTGGTTGATCTGTCTGAGCATTGCCAGGACTGGATGAGCAAGGCTTCAGAAGGGCAGGACTGAAGTGCATTGGAAGAGCTATGAGAACAGGTCTGGAAGAGCAGGGAATACCATAGGTCAGAGGTGACCAACCTGCAGCACAGGTTCCACAATTGGCATGGGCAGCTTCTGTGTGGCATACAGTAGGTTGGGAAGGGACAAGAAGTTCAGTAACAAATCTGGCAGGGAGCACAGGAAATGAAACAAAAAGCATAACAGCAGAGCAGGCAGGGAGCACAGGGCTGTGAGCAGGAAACAGAGTGGCAGATTGGTCAGGGGAAGGTAATCAGAGTAACACTTGGGGAATGTCCAGGACTAATTTGTGGTATACCTGCAAAAAGGTTGGCCCCACTGCCATAGGTCAAGATGTGATGGCATTAGCAGATACATTTCAGGACCCACTGCACTGGAATGGCAGGGCCTGCTTCCACTCCTTGAATAGGGAGATCTGGATGAACACTAAAAGAAAGAAAAGCAAAATCAATTTGCACCTTATCTACAGGAGTAGTTGAGAGTGTTTAGAGGAGCTTTTGCATAGGGAATCCTGCAGTCAGTTTCTACAGATGCAGAACAAGAGCTCTCACTACTCCCCAGGAGGAAAGGAGTTCACAGAATCCCAGACCAAAAGGGCAGTGGAAGTAATCACCCAGCCACTTTAACAAAATCCAGTCTAAGAAAAGAGAGAGACACAGAGAAACAGACTCTGTAGATAAAGCTTGAATCTCCAAACCTGGCAGTCAAAGTTGAAAATACCATTGTGAGAAATGATCACTTCTCAGATGCAAAGAATATTTCAGTGCAGTAGGTACGTGTTCAAGGCTGTAACAGACCTTCATTCCTGCCTCTCCCCTCCTGCGTCAGAAGCGTACTCCTTTTCTGAGGCCTGGGATATTCTGTTAAGTGGTCTGGCAGGTTACAAATGGGGAACATTTCCAGCAAAGACCAAGAGACTTGGAGCTGCAGGCACACAGAGACATCAATATAAATATTGTTGAGATAAAGCTCTGGGAGTCTTGCAGTGCTGGGGGACGTGTTTCCTTAGAACCTTGTTCCTAGTTCCTCATCCATTTATCTGAGTTACAGGCACACACATGCAAGACAAGCCAAACATACTAATCAGTGCTCTTGCCACTTCCAAGTGGATAGTATCTTCTCTTAATATGATTAGAGATATGGGACATCAAGCAGAGAGAACAGATGTCCTGCTCTCAAGACACCTCCTCTCAAATGCATATGGGATGGAAAGAGAATTGGCCATTTGGGCTGCAGTGCCCAAACGACCCCAAAAAATGAGATTCTGGAGGGAAGGAGCCTGGTGGTGATCCTGTCATCCAGTAACTTTGTTACATGCTCAGGGTAGTGTCTTGGTACTTACAAAATAGTCGTATCTCAGTATGAAAGTGGATGTTGGGATAGCTTGTGCTTCATCTAGAGAAACCTCCTGACAGGGGCTTGAGAAGCAACCATTACTATGCAGTTATATCATAGATACACCTTTGCACAAAGTAAAAAGGGAGCCCCATTTTGCATTGTATAAATAAAGAATGGGAGACAGTCCCTGCTGAAAGGAGTTTACAGACTATAAATAGAAAAGACAGGCATGGGGAAAGGGACGGTGACAGAATGTACAAGCAGAGAGGATCATGAACATCATGTTAGTGCCTTCCACAATATAACAGTTATCTCCATTAGACAGTTCTGGGAGGGAGGGAAGAGTACCATATGGTATGAATAAAGCATCCCCTACAGACAGCTATGAGTAGTGTTATCTCTGTGTGTGGAAGCTTGTGGGGTCAGATGCAGCCTAGATCTTCCACAAGGAGGTTTACTACATATGAGAATTATAGAAATCTGGTTAACCTCACAAGCCAAGAGAGGCCAAGGCAGTTCTCAGAGGGCCAACCTCTTCTAGAAAACCCAGGAAATATTGCTGGTAACTCAACAGGTCACTTTCTTCCCTTTAGTCACCCATGACCAAGCACATGGTGTTAAAGGTAATCCCCAGGAGGGTCAAAGGGGGCAGGAGAGCATATAAGCCTCCATGGCTCACCAAAAACATCCGGGAATGTCTCTTTGCCAAAAAGGAGGCTTACTCCCAATGAAAAGGAGGGGTCATCACTAAGGAGGACTATTCAGCAGTTGCTCAGGGATGTAGGGGGATGGTTAGGAAGGCCAAGGCAGAGATGGAACAGGGGCTGGCTTCCCGGATTAAGGACAACAAGAAGTCCTTTTTTAAGTACATAGGGAGAAGAAAGAAGGCCCCAGGAAATGTGGGGCCCTTGCAGGACAAGACGGGGAATCTGGTTGTCACGCCAGACGACAAAGCCAACATATTTAATA
>NW_017729013.1:11205572-11207078 GCF_001723915.1 Gavialis gangeticus | reverse complement strand
GTGAGGTGGTGCAGGCTCCCACCCTGGGGGTTTTTAAGAGGAGGTTGGATGACCACCTTACTGGGGTCATTTGACCCCAGTGCTCTTCCTGCCATGGCAGGGGGTCGGACTAGATGATCTGCTCAGGTCCCTTCCGACCCTAGAAACTATGAAACTATGAAAGTTTTCTTTGCAATTAGAGAAGTTATCCTTTGGTAACAAAAAATATGAATCTATGGTATTTTGTGGTCAATACAGATTCCATGGCATAATTTTCCCCAAGAGAAGGTGGTTATTTATTTAATACTTTGATCTAATTCCTATTTTGGCCTAATTGAATCATGACAACTTCACCTACTTCCATTCCCTTGATCTCCTACTTTGGTATAGCTAGCACACCTAGATGCTATCAATAAGGAATTATCAGATGAGTACTTAGTGAGGATTCCTGCTACAAAGGTCCCTGTTTGCTTGTATGCATCTGCATGCAAGTTTACATGCACAATAGGAGGGAACCTCCCATTCCTAGGACTACATATTAGTATGGCGCTGTTAAAACATCCTACCTGGCTACATTTCAGCAGTAGGATAAGGTGCGACCTCTCATGTGTCTGGCTTGTCAGTGAGACCATCATTCTGCTTTTGGAAACGAACATGGTAAATCAATACATGGTATTAAGAACAGTCAAGTATAACAGCTCCTTATAACAAAGCCCCCACATCAAGAATATGAGATGCTGAAGACTCCCAAGAAAATTCCATGTGCCAGGGCTCTTGTATAATACGTATCAACATGACAGTCTAATTGCTCTATAATTCAAACACAATTATGATCTATACTGAAAGTGATTATATGCAGATGATTGGAATGACTCATATTTCCTCTAAGATTTTTTTATCAACCCCATTGACAAAAAAGCAAGGAAATTATTAAACAGAAAACTACATTTTATTAAAGTTTATTTTTGGAGCTGGTTGTTAAATCCACAAATGGATATAAAAGCTGACAAGGAATTTGTTCCCCTGTTTAAGATCTCAATACAAAAGCCTTTCTGCATTGCATTCTGGGAATCATGCCAAATGAGATCCTGAGAAAGGGTGTACTGTAGTCATAATAAAAATGTAATACAATGTATCATAAATTATAGGAGAGACGGGATAGACAAGGGGACAGGTGCAGTGGGTTAATGTATTTTTCTTTCACCTCTTGAAATCTGAGATCCCATATCACTTTAGGTCATCAGGCTATGTAAGGTTTAAGAGGCAGGTTCTGAATCTACTTCCCACTTATGAGCCATATTAAGAAAGGCTGTAGGGTACATCCCACCACACACTGCAGGCCCAGCTATCTGAAGTGCAGGACTGTAGAATCATAGACAGTTAGGGTTGGAAGGGTCCTCAGGAGACCAATCTAATTCAATCCCCTAGGCCAGAGGGGGCAATTATTTTGGCTGGAGGGCCACTTAATAAGTTTTGGTGAGCTGTTGAGGGCTGCAAGGGTAGCCCTGCCCCTTTACAGGTGTCCTG
>NW_017729013.1:11185664-11200572 GCF_001723915.1 Gavialis gangeticus | reverse complement strand
GCACTACTTCACGGTCAGGGCGGCTAGGATCTGGAACCAACTTCCAAGAGAAGTGGAGCTGGCTCCTACCTTCGGGGTCTTTAAGAGGAGACTAGACAATCACCTTGCTGGGGTCATTTGACCCCAGTACTCTTTCCTACCATGGCAGGGGGGTCGGACTTGATGATCTGCTCAGGTCCCTTCCGACCCTACAAACTATGAAACTATAAACCAAATTGTACACTAAAAGTTAAACACCTACTATAATATACTTTAATTTTATTATAAAAACTATTTTTGTCATGATTTGTATTTGTGTAGTGTATATAAAGGTGATTGCATAATAGCTCAAAAATAAAGTCTTACTGTCGTATATTGTGTGGGGAGGGTATGTGGGGTGTGGTTGGAGGTGTGTGTGTGTATGGTGGGGTGTGACTGTGTGGAGGGTTGTAGGGTATGTTGTGGGGTGTGTGTATATGTGGGGGGGTTATGGGGGCAGGGTGTGGGTATGTGAGGAGGGTGGGGTTTGAGGAAGGGTGGGGAGACCCCCCACACACACTCTGCCATGGCACACAACCCCTGCTGCTGGCAACAGCAGCAGCAGCAGCAGCAGGTGGTGGGCACTCAGAGTGCTTGTGGCCCATGCAGGTGCTGCCACCTGGCGATGTGCAGTTCCAGCCGGAGCTGCACATGGCACGAAGGAGCACAGCCAGGCCAGCCAATCTATATTGTGCAGGGCTCAATGCTGCACACATGCAAATCCCAGCATTTGTGCAACACAAGGGGAAGCTCCACATGATGGAACCAGCTGCCTTCCCCACTGCCTGCCACCACGGAAGCAAAGGGCAGGCTCACTGCCACTTCCAACAGAGTCCCTGGCAGCTGCATATGGTGGGGATGGCAGCCAGCTCCATTGCAGGAAGGTTCCCCTTGGTGGAGTACAAGTGCTGGGAGCTGCATGTGCACCACAGGGTGCCTCGCACAATAGAGGCGGGCTGGCCTGGCTGAGCTCCTTGCCACCATGTACAGCTTTGACCAGAGCCACATGCCGCAAGGTAACAGTCTATGCGTGGGCCACAAACGCCCTTGCCTGCTACTGCTGCATCTGCTGGTGGGAGCTGTGCACCATGGGAAGGGAGTGTGCGGGGAATCCCCACACCCCCCACCCTCTCTCACACCCCTACATCCTACCCACACAAGCTCCATGCTCCCACCACACCCCTGAGCATGGGCTCCGTGTTCCTGCCAGCCCCAGCCCCATGCTCCCTGGCCCCACCCAACGGCAACTTCCCTACCTGCTGCCCAGAGTGAGCACTGTGGCAGGGAGACCAGGAGCTGCTGGACCTGGGGAAGCTGAGCAGGTTCCCCATTGGCTGCAGCAGTGGAGGCAGCAGCCCTGCCCAGAAGCTGTGCGCACAATGGTGGGAGTGAAGTGCAATTAACTGGTGGGCACCCATGGGCCAGATGGAATTGCCTGGTGAGCCAGATCCAGCCTGCGGGCCGTGTTTTGCCTGCCCCTGCCCTAAGCAGTGGACAATGGGCACACCATCTCCATGCTGACATGTATCCATTGGAGTGTTAAGTGCACCAGATAATGCCTCCCATAAGCATGGGTGCAGTAGGCATGGGGAGTGGCAGGGGCTCCTTGCACCCCCTCCCTGTGCACTGCAGCCTGTCTGCAGAATGTAATACACCACAAGGTGTCTCCATCATCCAGAGGAAAATGGGTAGGAAGTACCAGTCCTGATCAAATTTTCAGCAGGAAAGATTTTTCAGCTCCCAGTTGGAATTTTCTGCTGAAATAGACTCCAGAAGAGCCCGAAGCCTTGTGACTGGGGCACTTACCTGGGGTGGAAGAGAAGAGCAGAACTGGGATTTGAACCCCATGTCATGGCAATGTTCTAACCACCAGGCTAGTGGCTGTGCTGAGGTGCGTCTGTCTCTCTCTGTTACCCCTCCCCCACTTTTTCTTTTTTTTTTTAATGAACATCAGTGGGTCTTGGGTCCTTCCAGGAGTGAGACAGGAAATTCCTGAAAGGTCAGAGCTTTATTGTATTGGAAAACAGATTCCACTTCAACTCTAAAGCAGAGCTGAGGATGGGGTCTGTCTAATGGCAGACACCAGACTTGTCTTTAGTGCATACTACCCACAATATAAGTAAACAAGGGCTAGCCTCAACCCAGGACAGCTCACCCCCTCATGCTGTGCTGTTACTGTAGACATCCACACTGGTGACATATCTGGCCATGACAAGCAGCACAGATATCTAGGAGCATACCCAAGCTTCCTATCACCATGCCTTCCTGCACCGCTTTATGCTTCCATCTGCAGGACATCATTGGGCAACTGGTCTGCACACATCAGGAGACAATGTATTGGAAGGAAAAAAACTCAGTAAATTTCTTTTGGGGGATACATAGCAATATCAGGCAAAAGGAATCAAAAGTAACTTGCATATAACATAAAGCAAAGTTGAACTAGTTCAGAGACCACTTTTAGATGGCAAAAATGGGTGCTCCAGAGACTTGTGGGAAATGACTGTAGGACCAGCCTGTCTTGGCTGCAATAATTGCACATTTGCAAGATAGTTACATTGGGTAGTCTGCATGCATTAACAGCTGCTTCAAGGTCCGCTGTCACTCAGGAAGTAAACGCTACCTCAGCCTGCCGGGGTCCAGAGTCATATCAATATATAACCTCTTCTGCCACATGCCAGGGGAAAGACTTGAGACTGACCTGGCATATATGTGCTGTGAAGACAAAGCTGGAAGTGATACTCTGTCTGGTGAGAGCCTGTTTGCTTTGCTCTGCAGTAAGTTGCTTCCTTGCTGAAGACCCATTAGCACTGGCTTGAAAAGGGAAAGGCTTTCAGCCATCCTGTTTAAAGCAGGATTTAATTCCATTTTGTGGGGAAGTCCTTTATCTAATTCCCCACTAGACCTAACCATAACTGTCACTCAAAATCCTAGGCTGCTAGGAAAGGGCAGTGTGGAGCTTTCTCTGTTTATGAGGAGCTAATTTAACCAACCATACACACGCTGTCTTTAAAAGAATCCCAGAAATTTACAAATACGACCTAGGTTTATTCACTCCAGGAGCACAGAAATGTGAGGGAATAATGTGAGCCACTTAAGGGACTCCAGTCACATCCTGACGTGTTATACTGTCCTCCTTTGGCTTTTATGCACTGTGGTGCTACTCTCTGTTGTCCCTCTTCAAAATAGTCATATTGAATCCCTATGAAAAGAACAAGCTGGAGATGAAAGGTGTCCCCATGCAGCAAAGCAAATGACTCTCAGGTGCTTTACTTCACGTTGCAATTCAAAGCATAGTATATTCTCCCTATAACCCTCTGTGCTGCTCAATATGGGTGCCTTACGGCTTATGAGAAGCTCCTGGCATCACGTTCATCCCTGATGTCACTCCACTGACATCAGTGTGATTGTACTAGGGGGTGCATTTTGTTCCTTGAGCAGTGCTGCTTGTGTAGAAAGCCAGAGCAACTTGCTGAAAAAATGCACTCTAGGTTAATGGAGTTGATTGGAATAAAATCAGTCGGAGCACCAGGATCTCACCTCTTCCATTTAGCAACGTGGGCTTAGGAAGCGGATCATGACCCCTAGGACTAGCCATCCCTGAATTAAATGATTTAGACACGAGTCCAAGCCTCAATATTAATATCTTTCCCCAAATTCCAATGCTGTTTTGATCTGAGAGGCTGCAGCACATACTTCCTCTCTGCCCCCAGGAAAATCTAACTTCCTTTGCCCTTTTCTGTTCATGTCTTGCTGTGCAGTTGTGCCTTTAAGAGTCCTAGAGAGGCTATATCAGAGCAGGTGGAGAAGTGGAGCAGGGGAACACCATTCTACAAAATCCCTGCTCAGAAGAGAGAGAGAGTGTGTGTGTGTGCGCGCGCGTGTGCGCACGCGCATGTACTGCTACATCCTGACCAACAAATCTTCCCAGTGACAACAGCAGTTTGACATGGCCTGGCAGCAACAGCAGCAGAATTAATACCCATATCCTTCCTCCCCAAGAGTCAGTTCAAACAGCTGGCAGGTTGATGCAACCAACCAGCCTCAGCCTCTTGCACAAAGTTCCCTTCACTGGGAAAGGATGATGCTCCCCTACATCAGTGCCAATGCGTGTCCTTTCTCTTTGCTGCAAGGACTAACCAGACAGAGATACCATCTGGTCCTAACCAGGGTTCAAGCTGTTGTACTGTATTTAGTAGGGATCAGTAACGTAACTCATTCTTAAAGTCTATTAGCATCTGATTTGGAGGTTGAGATAACAGGATTCCTAGATCCAAATCACTCCTGGCTAAGCCAACATTCATCTGAGGAGGGTTTGCCCATATCTAGCTATATCCCAGATCCTGGGTTTGTGCACCATTATGTATACAAATGTTCACATATAGATACATCTCTGAACAAGGATTAGACTCAAGGTCTCTTGACTCCCAGTCCCCTGCTTTCAACTCAAAGTCCAAAGGCACCTGTAATCAGGGCCGTCCCTTGCAAGGGGTGAATTGGGACGAGCGCCCCAGACCCCACCGCGTGCTACCGGCTCTGCACTCTGGCCACTGGCCACCCCCTAGCCCCCGTACACCCCTAGGGATGGCTCTGCCTGTAGTAGCAAGAGTCTGCAACCTTGGGGAATGCGCTTATTGTCTCTGGGCCTTTGTTTCCCTCTTCTGTAAAGTGAGGTCACAATACTCACCCAAGACAGCTTGGAAACTTTACAGGATCATGCTTAACTATTTCCTTCCAGTCTTCCAAAATCAGATGTGATAAAAGTGTTGTGCATCTATCCTGTGAAACCCCAGGTAAGGCAATCATCCATTTGTGACAGGACATCAGATGTTAGGAAGGCACTATGGGTATGGATAGGAACAACCATTATACCACAAGTGTGGAGGAACTTACTGCATTTCAGATGATTCATCATAACTAGTTTGTGCATCTGTTCTATCCCTCAGCAAATAGGGGTGGTTTACATTTGAATGAAAAATTGCTAAATTACCTAGATTTTTAACTTCTATATAACCTTTCTGCATGTTCATTTTATTCAGTGGTAATGAACAACTTGAGAAACAGAGGGCGCCTCTCCACATGATGCTGTGTCACTGTAGCAACACGCTACAGCAATGTAGCATCAGTGGTCACAAACCTTGAGGACGCAGCTACATCACCATAGCAACACGTTCCCTCATTATAGCACACTGCTACAGCGATGTACCAGCTAAAAATAGCTGTGCACCGTGCGTACGGCACACTACCATCAGTAACAAGGGTGCCATAGGGACACATGTAGATATGCCAAGAAAATACCTCCCTTTTTACCTCAGTATAATTATCTGTAGACATACCCTAAAATATATACAGCTATTTTGCAGACTCACTCTGTCAGACAGATTAGGTGAGTCCCCAACTCAGGCATGTTGCAGAATGATTTTTTCCGTGACAAAGGAGCTAAGGAAAGAGATGTGATAACCCAGAGGGAAGAAGCCTAAGAACTACCAGCTCAGTTGGACATTTATCTTTGTAAATAGTCCTGATTTAAAGTTTAAATAAGTTATACTTCATGGCAAACCCCAGAAATGGATGATTTTTTTTTATAATGCCCTATTGTACGAGCACTGTAGGACAGCAAAGGGCCCCGATAAAATGATGGTGCCATTCTGTTGTTCATCTCACATAATCCCATTTTACTTTATAAACTAAATATATACACAGAAGAATCAATGCTGATATCATGGAAGTGCAGCAGTCTCTAAGGTGGAATATGGCAGCTGCTTAATGACACATAGCACTACCACATGTGAGCCCAGGATCGAAGCGACAAACGAAAGCGCCTCCAACAGCAGTAAAGTCCTTCCCGATTGTTAAAGCCAGATGGAAACTGATTTTTACAGTCGCTCATTCCAGGCTCTCTCACTGCTCCCATTACAAGGCTGAGAAATGCCAATTGCAATTAAACATTTCATTCTTTAGTGAAACACACAGTTTGTAAATAGCAAAAAAATGCCATGCTCAGCAAAATAAGGCCAGATTTCTTTACAAGACACCACCAGTTTCCAATATGCCATTGCTTTGCTTGCCAGCATCCCAAGATCTTCAGGCTTTCTTTATCCTTTCTTCATTACAGATTTAAAGCTTGCCAGAAAGAGGGGGAATTCTGAAGGGGTGGACGCTAGCAGATGAGGGAGGGAGAGGTATATAACAACCTGGATCATTGTTATGTCTCCTGGAAACTGTTCCTCCAGATACCTCTGCAAACCTGCTCCTTTAGATAAATAAATAGTGGATCCCCAGCCAGACATCACCTGCAAAGCACTGTTGCACAATTCCTCCATTGTAATAATTCCCCATGTCCTTACTGCCCGACAGCTTCAATAAAGAGCCTGCAGGCTTATGTGCCACTTAAAGCCAACCTATTACCAGCAGAAAACTTCCTCCAAGAAGTTCCTATGTGTCCTGACTTGAAAGAAAGGTAATCAGCAACACTTCAGGCCTTGCACTGTCCACACACGAGGCTGGGAGTCTCAGAGAAGTCAGTAGATCCATGCATATTAAAAGAGAGTCAGATTCTCAGCTGATGTAAATCAGTGCACCTCCATGAATTTCAGTGGGGGTATACCAGCTGAGAATCTGGTCCCTCAGGCACAATTTATGTACCACAGGTCAGGAGACACCATACAAGCCAGCTCCTCGGTTAATGTAAACAGACCCTGAAATCCATGCAGCTACACTGATTTACTCCAGCTGAAAAATCTGACCCTATATGCATGATGGACAAAATACACAGGCATCTGTCATATCCAGAAATACGTAATAGCCTTGGAACACCAAAGCAAAGAGGCATCTGTAATCTCCCAAGCCCTCTGTACATAGGTCCCCAGTTAAGTATGATGCTTTTCACAATCAGATATTGAAATATTTTTAGCAAGATTAAAAATATAACACAGGGTCAACCCAGCTGCCCCCAACTGTCCTATCTACTTTGCGATGGGGCCTTAAATGATAAAAGCTAGATTTTCCAATGAGCACGTGGCCTGATTTTTAAAAGTTCAGCACCCAAAAGAGCTCAATACCTATTCCGGAGCCCCTGAAAAAAAAAATCACACGAGTGCACAAACAAAAAAGAAGAAAGAAAAAGAGTTGAATAATTTTCCTTTTGGTTTTAGCCTAGTAACACCATAAACATGGCTATATAAATCACCAGTAGGGCTGGGAACTGAAATAATACAGGGGAAAACTTGACTTCCCATTCATCACACTCTCCCTGACATATAATAAATGCTTCTCATTCAGTGAAAATGAATTAGCATAGTAGACACAGCAGGCTTACATATTGATGCCCATAGACTCCTCTGCACTTTGGTCTCTGGCTGAAGCTCTGTTCCCTCTTGTCCCTATGTCCTAATACAATCCTTTTTGCAGAAAAGGGTGCTTATCTGCTGAGGTGTCATCATAAGACTACCTCAAAGAAGAACGTGCATTGAGAAGTTTGAGCAAAGATTGGGGGCCTAAGAGAACAAAGTGCTGAACACACACACTGTGAGAGTGAATCCTCTAATAACTTACAACTAAAATCAGCCAAGAGCAAGAGGGAAGCAGTAATATGAAGAAGGAAAATGACTCGCCCAAGGCCATGCAGCCATTAGTGGCAGAGCTGGGAATAGAACATGGGCCCCCCCAGGACCAGTTCATTGGTACTCTTATTATAAAGTGGCAACAGCATTACTGACAAGGACCCCATGCAACAATGCTAAGGAGGAGCAGCGCTCATAGTATCAGCATCCCTGGACATAAAAAAAACAGTGCCAGGAAGGGATGAGCATCCTGTAGGGATCTGAGGGAGCAGGGTCAAAGTGAAGCAGCTGTCTTGGCTATACTCTAGGGATAACCGTATTGGCATCAGCCTCCAGTGACCCTATGAGCAAGCTCATAGGATAGTTCCATAGACTTCCAGCCTGCAGAACCTGAGGAGACCAGCCTATGATAGGAAACCTATTCAGCACTTGCCTTGAAAGTCACAGCAAAATAGCTACATTGCAGTTTGTTGGCAGGAGGCAAGTTATACTGGCACCCAGCTGGCAGTGATCCTCTGAGTTGGGGTTGCAACACAGCAGCCACTTTGAGGCTGATGAGGAATTTGTATCAGTGAAGGTATCATCCATGGAGACGGAATAGCATGAGCCCTTCAGCGGACCACATCAGGTGGGACTAAGATAGGAATCCGCATCAAGGCCAGTCTGCAGTGACTCCTGTTGGTCATGAGTGGGGTGAGGGAGTCCACAGGGCATGGCTTTGGTGGGAAATCCAAGCCCAATGTATAAGGAACCCTACTGGGCAGGATTGACTTGGAAGAGTCCATGGTGTAAGGTCAGAGCTGAGATGCCATTTTAAAACATGGCTGGATAATAGATCCATTAATAGCTATTCAACACAGTAGTCAATGATGCATCTTCTGACATTTCTAAACCAATGGAGGGCATGACAGGGAATGATCACGTTAGATATACCCAGTTCATATGCTTTCCCTCTACTGCCACTGCCAGAGACAGGATTCTGGGCTTTCATAGTTTCATAGTAGCTAGGGTCAGGAGAGACCTGAACAGATCATCTAGCCTGACCCCCTGCCACAGGCAGGAGCGAATGCTGGGTTCAAAAGACCCCAGGCAGGTGATCATCCAACCTCCTCTTGAATTTGCCCAAGGTAGGGGCAAGGACCACTTCCCTGGGAAGTTGGTTCCAGATTTTGGCCACCCTAACTGTAAAAAATTGCCTTCTGATCTCTAACCTAAACCTATTCTCCATCAGCTTATTACCATTGTTCCTCATCACCCCAGATGCTGCTGGCAGGGAATAGGACCCTTCCTATTTGTTGTTGATCTCCCCTAACGAGTTTGTAGGCAGCCACCAAATTCCCCCTCAGCCTCTGCTTGCTGAGACTGAACAGGTTCAGGTCCCTCAGCCTCTCCTCACAGGGCCTGCCCTGTTGTCCTTCAACCAAGCGGCTGGCACTCCTCTGAACCCTCTCAAGGCAGGCCACAGCCTTCTTAAAGTGCGGTGCCCAGAACTGGATGCAGTACTCCAATTGAGGCCAGACCAATGTCGTGTAGAGGCTTGATGTACCACTGGTCTGACGCAGCACAGCATTACGTACTTACGTTCTTATAGCAAACTGAAATGACCTGTATTAATGTTCTGAAGGTTTAAAATAACATTGGTGATGATATCAGTTTGATGAGTATAATGTGCCAGGGCTGAGTGATTCCCCAGTGCCAGGCTGGAGTGATGTGGAATGAGTGATAAATATTAAGAGACTGAGACAAGAGGTGTATAATGGAACTGCTAACAAAACCTTAATTAGAGCCTTGTATATGCATGGAGAAGAAATATTTAGGCAGAACCCTGTACTGGAGGTTTGGGGCTTCCCACAATGGACTTAAATTAAAATAAACAATTATTTTAAGATTGGGCAAATCATTCAACTAGCTAGTTTAAAGTCAAGCCAAGTAAAATCGTTTACAGTAAATAATTTACCCAATTTATTTAATGCGTCTTCATTTTCCTTTTTAATGAATACTCCACATTGGTTTGTGAACCATTTATTAACAATAACAAATGATTTATTCAATGTAAATAATCTTCCACTGATGTACCGTGTAACCTTAGTCAAGGCAAACCAGCTCTCCATGCCTCAGTTTCCCCTGTGACTATTGGTCTCTCCAGAATTATTTAAACCAGAAGCTTTGTAAGTTTTCCCAGTTTTGGCTGGAGTCTCCAGGTGCCATTGTGACACATAGTGGATAATGGCAGTTTTCAAAGAAGGGCTCTATACAGACATGTTTATAACTGTCCCCCAGTCTGAGTCTCAGGTTCAAAATGTGGCCTTTCTGATAAGGGAATCATATTTTATCCTAATGTATTTGTTGTTTATAACAAAATCCTCACCATGACCATCCAGTATTCAGTATAATTTCAAAGTCCCTAAGATAATCATGAAGAGTCTGGCAGTATTCAGTTCACACATCGTCTTACTCATTTGTCATTGCTCAGAAAAGCCATCCTGAATTTTTTGTTATGCTCCCCGATTGAATGAATGAGTAGTTACTGTCCAAGTCCTCACCACTGAAGTCAGTGTTCGCCTTTTGCTAGGATCTCACCTAGTAAAACTACAATCTATGCAATATTCAAGTTACTGTGAAAAGGGTGAGATTTAATCTAAGTGTGTTTTAGTCCCAAATTTCTTGTGGTCAGACCAGGAAGCAAGGTTGTCATCACCCCAGGACCTATTTAAGGAGAATCTCCAGTGTTTGTATATACCACTCCTGTGTCTTCATTGCAAGCTCTCTATACCAATGAGGTCATATCATGGAATCAAGTTAGGTGATTTCTAGCAGCATTTGCCCAACTGGTCTCATTTCCTGACTGGATGCCAGGCCACTACAGACCACATCTTGTTCCTCTTATGGGGCACGTGTACACATGCAACTAGTGCACACAAATAAACTCCAGAACTTATTGCTTTAGAGTTTTTGCTCCTGGGCACACTGTTCCGCTGTGCCCCCAGAAACGATTAACTGTGGACCGATCAGTATTTAGAAGTACTACCCTGCTGTGGAGTTTATTCGTTTCCTGAGTCCTAATAGGGGCATATGTGTAGACACTGAGACATTTACTGTGGAGCTAATTAGTCAGCTGCACAGTAAAGGCAATCCCTGCTTAGCACTCTTAATTGGTTCCTGAAAAACTGAGAGTTAAGTGAACAAGTGTTAAGCGAAACTGAAAGCTTTTGACGATCCAAGATGGTAACTGAGTGCTAAGTGGAATCAGGTATCAATTTAAAATGAGCGTTATAGTGAAATAGCTCTAAGCAAACCAGAGTTAAGTGGGCATTGCCTGTAAATGTCTTGTGTAGATGCATCCATGATATGATTTTTAAAGGCAGAAGGGACCACTGTGACCTAGTCTGACCACTTGCATCACAAGGCCAGAAGATTTCACCAAGTGGTTTCTGTTTGCTTATAAATATAAACCCCTCCAGTATCCCAGCTGTTCTACAGTAGGCTTTTTAATAAATTGGTTTCATTTCTCTATATTGTAATTAAACAAAAATCTCAATGAGAAGCCAGCCAATTGTTTTCAGAAGATTGCAGAATGTTAAGAATTCAACACAATGGACACTAAGCTCTTTGGCAAGTCCCCCATTGCAGGTGTCAAGTGTGGGAAGACCCCTGGGGTACCTAGCACCCTACCCATGCTTTACGATGTCCTATCTCTGCACTAGTGGAAGGGAACGCACTGGCCTCCAAGATTGATTGCACTGCTGCCTTTGCTTACCGCTCTTCGGTTGCCAACCAGCAGAACTGATGTCCTGCTTTGCATAATGCTTGTACTGCGAATATTATTAACCTCATATATCACTGGGGAATGCATACAGATCCTGTTCAAAGGGAGCACCAGGGCCAGCCCTATTCAATCTGCTTCTATAAACAGACGCAAGGGCCATTTAATAAGCAGGAGGCAGCTGGTGTCTTTAGGGTTTTTTTTCCTAAAGACAAATATGCCCAGGAAATATTTTGCCTTGGGTTGTAATCTTGTCAACTTTCACAAGCTAAGCGGGGTCAAGTTTTGGTCAGTACTTGAATGGAAGACTAACAAAGAAAATCCAAGGTACAGGGTACAAAAAGAGAGTTCTTGAAGGGGTTTCAACAGAAGACACTCTCTCTCTCTGAGCCTGTGTTTACACAGCATATGGCTTTAGGTGTTCTCAGCTGCTAGAGATCTCTTTTCCAGGTGGGGTATAAAATTGATGGTTTTGATGTCCGTTGGACTTGCATTTTTAGAGGAATTTAAGGGAATTAGATATTAGAATTCAAAGAGACTTAAGTACATCACTCCCTAAAAGAGTGCCAGCCTTGGGCACAAAAACACCCCAGCACTCTTTGAGAAGGGTTATTAGTCCTAGGGATGCAACTAAATTCCATGCTGGAAAAATAATTCTACCACCCAAAAATTCCCTTGAAATTTCAGCTGGATATACTACTACTGCTCCCGTTGCTGAACGATCCTGTGCTGTTGCTCTGCATTTTTAAACGGTTATCCACATACCAGTCCAATGCTGGCTGCATTTCCCCAGTGGGTAAAATTATCTGTGTTCACCAGTCTGTAAAGCACTTCAAAATCTTTTAGATGAAAGGCCCTTGTAGAAATGTGTATAATAAGATTTCATTATTGTATCGTTTATTATCATTATCACTAATAGCAGTGGTTGTATCAAACGTTCTTCCCCAGATTGGAATAGACAATGTAGCAAACACCCCAACCCACAGAAAGCTACAGACAAAGGAAGGATCAGAAAAGAAGCAATCAGAGTTCATGGTGCTATTCTAAGCTCCCCGTACATCCTCTCATTCTTTGAACATTTTAATTAGAACCCATACAACAGCATTTCAGCACCTGGAAATGATCCAGGGGTATAAAATACAACACGAAACAGCTCTGGGCATGTGGCAGAGAGCCCTGGTTCAATCTGGGAATAATGCTTTTAAAAGGGAAACAAAAAAGCAGCTGACAAAGAAACCGCTGTCTGCACTGGACTCCACTTGACAAAGGTGGGGTGTGGGATAAATAGAGCATTCTGCCACAAGAGGTGACTGGATTATGAGGACTTTGCTTTCAGCAAATAGGCTGACAGCCGCCTGGGTTTCACCCTGGTTAGATGAGATTTGAACAAGATAGGAAATGAAGGAAAGAAGGGGAATTTGCACTTGACACAAATAATAGAGGGTAGAGGGAAAGAGGTAAAAGAGCAGGAAGGTACTAACCTGACTGTGCACAAATGCAAGGAATGTAGAGCAGGAGTGATAAGTGTTGCTAACAACACTGACCTAGAGGGCAGAGGTGGAAGCTGGAAATCGGTCTCATAAGTGAGATGTCAATATGTGGTACAGGCATATGGTTTACAGAAGAGGGACAGGAAATAAGTTTTGTGTTATGCTGTAGAATGTAGAATGCTAGCAAGGCAACATGATATTGAAGAACAGTCTGTTGATAATTTTAAGGTAGAAATAAAGTAAGAGCAAACGAAGAATTTCAGCACAGATTTCTCTCTCAACTGGAGGATACAGAGACCAGCCAGAAGACAAGCCATACTGGATCTATCTTATACCCTGAAGGCAATATAGATTGGCAAGGTGTTTTACCTAGCTTCCTATCTGAAATCACTAATCGCTCACCTTCCAGATCTAAGGCCTCTTGTAAAGACAGAAACTAACTGCAAACAGTGCATCTGGATCTGGGTTTAAACTGCAAGCCTCCCCTGCCCTTGCAAAGTTCAGAGATATACAGAGCCAGAGCTTAGGTTCACATTTACATCTAGTGAGAAAATCAGGGAAGTGAGGTACTGATTATCACAAGCTGTGTAATATCATCAGACTAAAAAAAAACAGGTTCATGAAAGGCAAAAGTGCAAAGATACTGAACTGGTTAAAGGCATCACTTGGGGAATTAAGACAGCTAATAAGTAGCAAATAAAATGGGAGGGAAGATTTCTAAAAGGACCAGTATGTTCACCAACAGAAGCAGCCAAGGGTATAAACCTCAAAGTTCACCATGGCTATGAACAGATGTCCTGGGAGAAAGCCTTTTGTACAGATGGAACTGCCCTGCTTCAAGTCCCTCTGAAGTATGCAGAGTAAAATGTACTAACACTTTTCCCCAGGCATTGTTTTGTACCTCTGTATGGCTATTGTACGTCATTCCAGGGACAAGCCAGTCAAGGCCATGTGCTTTTGCTGGCCACCTAGGCTAAGGACAGACATTACACAAACTGGTTTAAGTGATCAGAAACTGGTTTAAACCTGTAACAGAACAGATATTTAGTGCATATAAACCAGTCTGAAAATGGCTGAAACTGGTTTGAGATGAACCTGGTTGAATGTAGCATCAGACTTAACTAATTTGGGTGAAACCAGTTTATGCAATGTCTGTCCCAGACCTCTTCCTGGTTTAAGTTAAATCAGAGTCCCCCAGAATCCCAGATGCTTTGCAGCTCTGGGCGGGGCTGTCTACTGGTGCAGAGCAGGGTTGTCCCCACCCCTCTCCTTCCTAGCCAGAGCACTATCACTGCTCTTGCTGGCAGCAGCTGCTGGGCTTCCCCCTCCATCATAACCTGTCCCCACTGGCTGCTCAAAAAGGGATCCCCCTCCCACCCCTCTCCCATGGCAAGGACCCCAATGCAGGGACACGGCATCTGGCCATGCCCCCTTCCCCCTCCCCTTGCTAGCTAATGCTGGGAGGTGTCTATGTGGGTCTCCAATTTCACTGGAACAAAGGGCAGACAGCTAGTGGCTTGCACATACAAATGTACCCTGCAGATAAGAAGAGCTTGAAACTAATGAGAGAGGATACAATCTGTCAGTCTTCAAGAGTGGACAGAGAAATGTGTTTGTCTGCAAACCATGTCATTTCTGTCCGAAGAAGCAGGGAGATGGAGATTGAAAAGCTCAGTATCAACAGATGCAGGGTCTACCAACACTCCTGCCCCTTGAGCAGACAGCAGGGAAAAGCCTGGGAATGCAGGCCAGGGTGGGGGTTAAAACCCTTCCCTAATCAGATCATCCTGTGGGGGCCTGGCCACACCCCCCTCAGCTCAGCACTGTGGAAGGGAAGGGAGGGCTGCTCTAGCGCGCCCCAGCTTCTAGTCTGAGCCACTGCATGTGCCTGTATTTCTGGAACGGAAAGGGAGTGTTTATCCACCTCCAAATTGGTCCAAGCTTTGCAGGTTAAACTAAAGATTGTGGTGGGGAAACAGAGGGATGGAAATCATTTGTGCTAAGCAAGCATTAAAAAGAACTTTTTCCCCTTTAACATATGTATCAGGGGAAAAGAAATGGAAGAAAGGAAACATGGG
>NW_017729013.1:11175463-11185568 GCF_001723915.1 Gavialis gangeticus | reverse complement strand
CCAACTGAAGGGGAGGGGGAGTCCCCCCACAGCTGATCCCACAAACCCACTTCCGAGACAGACCCCACTCCCTGGCCGGTGCTCTCAGGGGGGGCACCAGCACTCTCACCTGCCACCCTTTCTAGGAATGCTGGCTGACAGGGGATACACCAGCACTCAGGGGGTGCACGTGCACCCCCCTATGCATCATCACTGTAATGAACTAAATCTATTGATTAGGAAGATGTAGTGTTGGGAGTTACAGTAACTCAATGTATGCGATATAAAATTCTTTCAAAATCTGTTGTTCGCAAGAAAAATGCAAAATCTCTGTACAGCTGTATTGTAAGAAAAGGCTTATGGAGAATCAATGGAGTTATCAATAGACACCAAGTCATGGAAAGTTTGAAAAAACTGTGAACACCAGTAGATATACTGGTCTGGATGTCAAGTGTCCTAGGAAAGCACCACAGTCCAGAAGGGAGGCAAAACCAGGACTAGAATCCAGGTGTTCTGCAACTATGACCTGGGCAGATCACTAAACCCTTTCCTGCTCAACTCCAATATCTGTGAAATAAATATACTATTTCTCTCTCTGGGAAGTGCTGTAAGCTTCTTGGATGAAAAGTGTTGCCAAATTATTAGGGTGATCAGAGGTACCTAACAAACTTTTTGAAGTACTCAGTTCTTCTTCAAAAGTCTTGGCTTTTACTTCCATGAAAATGAAGATCATGTTCATTGTTACCTGCAGATAGACAATGCAAATGGAAGGTCTTGGATGGAGTCCATATTTGTCTGTAAAAAGGGGAGCAATTACTGGCTAAAACAACTCAAATTAAAAAGTCTCACCAAGACAGCATGGTCTAATGAAGGCATTATTGTGTAGCTCAGGTTTCAGAAGATGTATATGAATTAGTTGAAGTGGAGTGAACTGAAATCATGCCCTGAAGGGCTTATGGTAGCAGCGGCCTGTCAGGCCCATAGTTGACAAACAAACCAAGCCCCCTCACCTTTGGGCAACCATAAGAAATCTAGGCATGTTTACTGGATGAAAGTCTCAGTCTGGTGCCATGGGTACCCATCAAAATGAATGTTGCTGAGCAATGATCGCTTAATCCTTCTGATAAGGGCTAAGCCAGGAGTGATGGAGGAGTTAATAGCCAGTGCGACAGTTCTGGGAAAGCTGCTGTGTCAGAGAGAGCTTGAAAGACCTGTACCTGAGACAGCATAATCAACACAGAGAAGACAGCTGTGCTGGGGACAAATAACAGTGTATTCAGTGGACCCTGGGAAGTAGGTTGGAAAGAACTCGATAATCATGATCTTCCAGTGAACAAAGTACTTTACAACATGCCAAATTTTCTCTAGGCTATAACAGCTGGTTCCATGTCTAGATTTTTTTGTCAGATCTGGACAAGACCCAGCATTCATGAGGCTATGGATCACTAGGATTTAAATAAAAGCCTTTTCCATTAAAAGAATGGCATCAGCCGAGCATGTACTTAAACCAAGATTAGAAAGAAACCTGTATAATCCAACTGAATTCATGTGCTGCATGAAAGGGTGGTATCCAGAGAAATTTTTGTATTTTATGCTATAGATGGTCCTCATCTATGAATCAAACCTGGGGCTTGGAAAGCAAATGCCCCAATTAACGGTTTAGTTTTGTCCTAAAAAGTGAGCAATGGAACTTCCAGTGCCTCAAGCCTCGAGGGTGTTGGGACCACAAGATTGGTTCAGCCATTACGAAGGAGACATTTGTACAATTCTGATTCTAATACCTTCCTCAGTGAGTTTGGATACTGGTCATGGTAGCATGGCTAATGTACGTACCAGGGACTGTTTCCCACAGGCCCGTTTCAGCTAATAAGTGCTTTTTGTCACAGTAATCCCACCTTCATCTCTCATGAACTATCAAGGATCTGACACCTTTGTGGATTAAGTATACTATTTCAGATCCTCTTAAAAATAGCACAAAGAAGAGCAACTATAGAGAACTACTGTCCTTTCAGCACAATATAGACACCTACTAATTTAGCAGAAATGCTCTAGGTTCTGTTAATGACATTAAAATCACAGCTCACAACCAGCTTCCTATGGTAAAACTTTTGCCCCTTCTAAAGAGTGAATCACAGCTATAGTTTCAATAAAGATCTTAATGGGCTGACAAAACCTCAGAAAAAACACACTTGAAGGCTACTCCACTGTAGTGTACTGTCATAATCTTGTACCATAAATCACTTTCATCTCTTCCTCCCTATTTTTGTAGATCCTTCCCCCTCTCTTAAAACTTTGGAGAGCAGTGCTATTTCAGGACAAGTAGTAGTGCCTGAAACATTGCTCCTATGATCATAAAGGAAGATCAGGATGAAAATCCTTCAAAATCCAAATGGCTCAGATCCAGGTCTTGAAGCAGCAGGATAGCTCTAACTCTAATCAGCAACAGAATACAAACTGCCTAGACCAAGATATCTTACTCTAATAGTCAAGGAGGATCGTTGCCACATTCATCAGTAAGCTGCAGCCAGAGCTTAATAAAAAGAAATAGCAGGGGACTATCCAGACCCATTCCTCTGCTTAAAGCCCCTCTTCATCCCCCTGATGTGGATACAATGCTTCCCCTCCCATTTCAGACTGCTTTGACCTTGGCCTCCAGCCCTTTATGGTGTCCAAGGTGATTCCAGCAGACACAAGGTCAGTATATACTACAGGGGTGGGCAATTATTTCAAGCAGAGGGCCGCTTACCAAGTTTTGGCAAGTCATCAAGGGCTGCATGGGTAGCCCTGCCCCTTGACAGGTGCCCCACCCCCTGGTTACCATCTTGGGACCAGAAGTCCTGCCCCCTAACCCCTGACTTTTGCCACTAGAAGTCCTTCCCCTTGTCCTCAGAAATTACTCCTTTTAGCAAAGGATTTTGCCTTCCCCTGGCTGCTGTGGCACCAAGTCCCAGCTGCTCCTCTAGTCCCAGCACAGCAGCTGGGAACCAAGTGATGCCATAGCACAGCAGGCAGGGAGAAGCAGGAAAAAGGCTGCAGCTGGTGGGGGGAAGGGGCAATGAGCAGGCATGTGGAGCACAGCAACAGTCGCACGGGAGTGTGGGGCCCACATCAGTGCACCAGGGCCAGCAACACTGGGGCCTACAGTGGGGTGGCAGGAGCGTGGGGCCCAGGCTGGCACGGCTGTATGGAGCCGGGCTGCACTGCTCAAGGAGGGAACCACCCCGGCTCCATAGAGTCTTGCCAGCCCCCACGCTCCTTGCAACCCCTGCTCTGGGCCCCATCAGCGCTGGTCCCGGTGCACTGGCCCACGCCCTGTGCTCTCGCTGTGCTCCATGCGCCTGCTCGTGCCTCTTCCCCACCGCCTGCCACAGCCTTTTCCCTGCTCCCCATGTCTGCCATACTCTGGCATCACATGGCTCCTGGCTGCAGCGCTGGGACTGCAGGAGCCAACCTGGCTGGCCCTGAGGACTGGGGTGATTATCCATGGTCCTCCCCTGCCCTGCTCCTTCTTATCTGTATTTCCCTTGGTGCAGAGAGGCAGGAACAGTCCTGCTAGGCAGGAGGTTTCTGTCTGGGGCTCGGGCTGGAGTGGGGGCGGGGCTGGACCAGACTTTATGCTGCGGCTGTTTAGTTCTGCCACCAGCTCCCCCTGGCATCCTACTGCCCTGGCTCTTGTCATCTTTACAGGCAGCCAGGGGCAGATAAATATTAATTTTCTAAATTTTTAGGGGCCCACAGGCCATATTTTGCCTGCATCACAATGCAGAGAAAGGTCCTATGATGGAAAGGAGAATAGAGCTGGAGTATTCCTATATCTCAGCTAATCTTACCTCCATGAAGCCCATAATGACACAATACAGCTGGGGTCTTCAAATTTCTGTAACATATATGAAGGTCCAAGAAGGCTGAGGAAGACACAGATAAGGGAGGCACAGAGTTTTGCCCACCTGCTACATTTCATTACTAATTGCAGAAACAAGTTTGCATTGTGTCCTGAGCTATGGTGCATATTTGCTACCTGAAAGAAGTATTTTACAAGACCCTGTGTATTGAAGGAACGACAGAGGCAAACACCTAAGAATGTAAATGCATTTAAGCCTCTTGCCTGTTTTTAATAAATGTTGCATTTATAATAAATGTTGCATTTATAATGCATGATTAATTATTTTGCCAAAAATCACTTTTATGGCACCTGTGAAAGGTAAATGATTTTTCATACAGCCTCCTGAGTTCCACTCCTTCTCTCCACCCCTGTCACCATTAATTCATACTGTATGAAGATGCAACATTTGTCACTGTTATTATGAAGTGCAATGTCTCAAGTTATTTATGAGCTTGCTATTTATTGAAATATTTGTGGGTAGCTTTAGCACATTGACTGTAGGGTGAGAATCAACCACACTGCACAAACTGGGGGGAATCTTGTACAATTTTAACCATTTCACTGTCACTATACTCATTAAGTTCATGTCACCAGTGAACACCTCCCAAGCCAATGGTGAATCAAGCATGCTCAGTAGGCTCCCAGGCTTATTTAACCCAACCTCCTGAACAGGCATGTATATTCCAACATTTCATTACTTTCAACCAGGTTTACGCAAACTAAGAGAGGGGCCCGAAGGCTTTAACGATAGTTTGGGTTTAACAGACATAAGCATGAACACATCACTTCCCAAAAGCTGCAGGTAAAACAATCCTAAGACCAAACTGCACCACAGACACCTTTCAAGCCTCTTAAATTCTTCCCCTTAGATGACTGTCTTCACTCTACGTGGAATCGCACATACAGCCTTGCTCAAGAAAAATCCCTGATCTGCAGTCCCATTGGTTCCCAGCTATGTGTATGATAAAGGCCCAGCTCAGCTTGGGCAGTGTTAAGGCTGTCGCTTCTAGACCTTGAGACAAATCTGCTCAGAAACAGCATCTTCAAAGCAAACCAGCATTTCCTATTCAACTTTCCCTTTGTCATTTCCCTAAACACCATGAAAGATTGAGTGGCATACTTCCTCACTGCAGCTTAAATGTATCTACCCATAAAGTTTAGGAATGCCCAGCATTGTCTCACCTGTGGGAAAGCTAATTTGTGTTACTCATAGTCTCTTTTTTCTGTCAGTCTGGGTATCAGCTTTCCTGAAGACAACCCTCCTCCCAAGAAGAATTTAGGATTCCCTTTGCACCTAGTCTCTACTTTAAGAATAATAATCCCATGCAAACCTGCTTGGAGGCAAATCAAGGATTATTCTCCAATAAACGTATTTACATTGTTTTCTGTTGGACTGTTTTCTACCACTGTTTCATTTCCTGTGGGCTTTTCCCATAGTAGGCTGCTGTATCTCCTAGCAATCAGGCAGGTTATGAGAATATTAAAATAGATAACCTGAGGGTATGTGATGTTTATAATAATATACATAACCTTCTCATTCTCCACAAAGCATAACTGGTGAAGATTTTCAAAGGCACAAAGGGCAGTCAGATGCCCAATTCCTTTCAGTGTCTTTAATCATAATAACAACATACCTTATTAAGTTGTAACTTCTTGAAGAAGCACAAGAGAAATCCAATCAGGAAGTGATCTTCCATTGCATGTGCACAGTTATCAGTACATGTGACTCAAAGACAATACCTGCCTCCAAAGAGCTTACAGCCCAAGTCTAAAGGGAAAAACAATTAAGGGATATAACAAACAGATGGGGAGAGCACAAGGTAACAATGAGACAATTAGCAATCAGTGTAATCAGCAGGGTCACAGCACAGCAGCTGCTTTGTCAAGAGTTCAGGTCTGCTACCTGCTGCTGCACATACAAGGAGACCATCTGTTGGCTCCAAGATTCCTGCTACCCAGAGAATGGTTATTTCTAGCCTGTACTTACGGCACCTGTTGGTGCTCACCAACTGGTGTCCAACTGACACAGAGCATTAGAAACCAGCAGAGTCCCCATCTGGTAAATGGACTTTGTATTTTCTCTCCATTGAGTGTTTTACCCGATGAGTTGAACAGAAATCTGCTCTGGCCACACAAAAGAGCTCTATCAGGAGACTCAAAAGGTATCCACTCTGGCTGAGCTACTAGAAGCTGTGTTGAGAGCTTCCCTCTCTGTCCATTTATTATGATTCTAAGCTTCAAACTCATTAATTGTACAGACTTGGCTTTTAGAAAATAATTCCCCACGCTGTTAACGCAGTCTCACAGTCATCTCTGATAAAAGGAAAAGGATTCAAAGCTTCATGCCATTTTCTCGTTCCATCTTCTCCCAGTCCAAGGCATCCAAAGGTTTCAAAACATGAGTTGGTGATGCCCAAATTTTCCAAACAGCCGAGCTCCCATCAAAGCATGTAAATGAAAGCTAAATTTTAAAGGGTGCTCACAATCCAGCAGTTCCCAGTAGGACTTTATGCTCAGATTTTTCAAAGAGGCCAGCACCTGATATGCTGATCACTTATTACAATGTGTTTTTCTCCCCCATTTTGATCTGATCCCATGTAGGCATCTGATCCTAATTTTCATTGCTTAGAGCAGTGGGGCTCAACCTGTTTCTCCTGGCAAGCCGGATGGGCAGTGCCCAATCTGTTCATGGGCCAGATCCAGCCAGTGGTCCTGATCCGGAACCTGGTGCAGTTGTGATGGGATGCAGAGGGAGACAAGGGGCAGCCCAGCCCCAATCCAGAACAATGGGGGATATGGCTGAGCCCCAGAGAAGGGGAGGGGTGGGGGCCCAGATCCAACCCACTGTGCAGGACTTGGATTTAGAAATTTGGCAGGGGGGAGCAGGGCTGTATTAATTGCCACCACTCCCCTGCCACCAAATTTTTTGACTCATGGGAAGCTGCCAGCGAGCCCCTGGCTGGGTAAGGATTCCCCACTCAGTTGGAGGCTGGCGGGAGCTGTCCCACTTGTGGGGCAGCAGCCAGCGAGTCCCTGATTCTGTCACCTTCACATCTTGCTCGCCACGTCTTTGGTGTTAACAATGTATAAGGGAGGCTGCCTTTTGTCCCCTCTGACACGGTGCCCTGATGTATCCCAGTCTTAGATTAGCCTACTGTGTAGTAAAGCATCTCATGTAGATATGCCCCATGAAATTTATAAGTCTCAGCTATAACAGACTACTGCTGAATATAACATGGCAGCTGCATCTGAGACTAGAAGAAAACTTCTGTCCATTGAAAGGCACAGGAAAGGACAGACAGTAGCAATCTACTATCTACTTCCTAATACGTATTGGGGGAGAACATTTTTCTGTGAAAAATTCCATGAAAAAATGAAAATAAGCCAAGTTTTCATTGAGCTTTTCAATATATATATATATATATATAGAAAGTTGCATTTTCAAGTGTTAGCCCGAAGTTTTCACTTTTCAATAAAAATACATATTTTTTAAGAAAACAGGCTTTCCTCTCAATTTTGTTTTTAGTATAAAAGCAAACATTTCAAACCCATTCTATTTGTACAGCTATACATAGGTGTAATCTAGTGCCATCTAGCTAATTCCCCTAGAAACTCACATCATCACTGCTGGAATATTTAGGAAGTACAATTTCAAAACCCATTTAGCAACTACCAGAAGTTCCAGGATATACAGAGAGCATCTGCAGGTCACCTTACACCTATATGCATTGTACAGTGTTATGGATGGCATACATTTTCTGGGCTACAGCTGGTGAATTCTTTTCTGTTGTTGTTGAAAAGATGCTGTAGGCTTGAAAGCCACTTTAGCAAAATATTTAGCATAACTGTGACGGTGCAGGGTCCTAGGGGTGGCCGTGATCTCCCCTAGCACCCCCTACCATGCCAATGTGATATTAGAAGCACCCTCACATCTCACCCGCCATGTCTTTGGTGTTAACAATGTATAAGGGAGTCTGCCTTTCCTCCTCTCTGACATGGTGCGCTAATGTATCCCAGTCTTAGTTCTATCCTGGGTGACTTGGTGCACCCCAGCCTTATGGGCTATGCGTGGCTCTAACCAGCCCTGTACCACACCCCAAGTCTTGCAGATGTACCGGACGTTGTTTGGTCAATTTCCCTTTCTGCCCCCCACGGGCGCTCTCTGGCTCGTCTCGCAAGCAACTGCCCGCACTGGGGCTTCTCGCAACTGCCCACACTGGGGCCAGGGTCAATGCACCCCAAAATGCAGTGCCCTCCCTGGCACCGGGGCCTCCACACTACCATGGAGCCCCTATGAGGCCTCCTCCAACCCCTAATAGCCTCACCCAGTCCTCCAGTGTAACAACAACAGCAAAAGCAATAACACAAGCCAATCGGCTATAACGCAAACCTAAGCCTCCTGGCTAAAACGTTCTCCAAACCACACCACATCTCTCACCCGTGTAACTAGCAGCTTGTACATCCAGGCCTTTTCCCTTTTCCACCTTCAGGGCTGAACTCCTTTCCTCAGTCAAGCAGTACTCCTTCTGTCTGTCTGGCTGCCAGTTGAGCAAGAGCAAGCACTCGCAGCCTCCCGTCTGGGTCTTATAGTGGTCAGCCCTGCCCCTTCCAGTCAGCTGACTCACCAGGTGTGGGCCCTTAGCTCCTCCTGGTCATCCCTAGCAACCAACACCTAAGCCCATACTACTACTTTTCAAGTAGCAGGCACTTTAGTGCCCTGCTACAATAACCAATGCCATTTTGTGCCTTAATATAATTATATAATTATTGAAAGAATCAAATAAGCCACAGCATAAGGTAACTCTTTTGTAACCCTTGTCAAAAGTTAAAAGAGGATGTGGTTTAACAGTCCAAACGAGCAAAATACAGACAGCAGTTTGACAAGAAAACAAATGACCATTGGAAAAGATAATTGGTGGATATTTGTGAAAATAGCATATAGCATTGAGCAATGAAATGTATATATATGAAAGCATATGAGCAGAAATGGCTGACTGGATAAATGGTGAAACAAAATCATAATCACAGGAATTGCAACTCTAAGTCAAGAAACTGCATGGAATACAGGACTTGAACATCAAGCAACCACAAAACTGACTCACACCCTAAGAAATAGTATAAAATGCAAACAGTGACATTACAAATTTGGAGACAAGCTAGAACCCAAGACGACAGCAACTCTGTCAAATCCTGATGTAATGATGGACACTTGGATTCACTGTAACAAATCACAAGGCTTACGTAAGAATATCTGTATTGATTGCTAGGGCTTGCTTAGCCATTAAGTGTTGCATTTAAAGCCTTGCTTAAACACTGGTGTTCAATAAATTGGGATTTGAGACTGGAATATTCTCACTTGTTAATTCATTTCCGTTTTCCCCACCCCTTAACTAAATTTGGTACAACCACCTGACAGGGGCATTAAATTAAATATTGTGCTGAAATTAAAATGTTCTTCAGGACCATTTAGACTATGAAGAAGTATCATTTTGAAAATAAGATAATAAAATATGCCTTTTTATGAAGCTGAAAGATAATATTTTTAATTGTAAAATGATTTTTCATTTTAATCTATTCATTGTAAATATATTTGAAAAGGCAAAAATCAAAACCAAACACTTTGTATTGAAAGTAGAAGGTTTTTAAGGATTTGAAACATTTTATATAAAATGTTTCAAATTATTTTCGTTTTCATTCGTACTGATATTAAAAAAACAATTTTGCAATGTTGGAAATTCTAAGTAATAGAATTCTGAGCTCTGACCACTGCCTCCTTACCTGTGTAATTAGTTATTTATCCCTGCCCCAAATGAATGTAAGGCAACATTACTGTGATTCAGTAGCATTTTACTCCATTTTGCAAAGGAGTGATAGACCCTGCAGTGAGCAAAACAAATGGGCATTTGGGCTCCCCGTGCTGAGCAAAATGACTAATCCCATCGGGCCCAATTCTGCTTGGATTTACACCAATATAATATTAGTAGTCATGTTATAAGCTGAGGAGGAAGCCGCAAATGTAATCCATCTCAACATTAATAAGGTTTCACATGACAGTCTCATAAGCAAACTAAGGAAGTATAGCCTGGATATAGTTTCATAGTTTCTAGGGTCGGAAGGGACCTGAGCAGATCATCTAGTCCGACCCCCTGCCATGGCAGGAAAGAGTACTGGGGTCAAACGACCCCAGCAAGGTGTTTATCTAACCTCCTCTTAAAAACCCCCAGGGTAGGAGCCTGCACCACT
>NW_017729013.1:11160124-11174143 GCF_001723915.1 Gavialis gangeticus | reverse complement strand
TGGTTGGGAGGTCTGTAGTAGACTCCCACCGTTAAGTTTCTTTCCCCTTGACTGCCTTGTACCCTAACCCAAAGCACTTCAGAGTGCCCCTCCTCTGACTCCTTGCTAATTGATGAGGATGTGTATTCCTCCTTAATATAGAGTGCCACGCCCCCACCTCTCTTTCCTATCCTGTCCCTCTTATCCTCATATGATCATCATAATGTGGATGTACAAGTGACTGAAAAAAATCACTCTCAAAGAATTATCAGTGACTTGGTGTCAACCTAGAGGGTATTTAAACTGGCATTCTGCAGGAGGCCCAGTTCCATCCAAGTACTTATGTAACTTGAATGATAGATTAGAGTATGCCTATAAAATCTGTGGATAACTGTGCAATGTACAAACATGAGGGAGGACTGGATAAAAATTCAAAATGAACTTGAGCAACTGCAGAGATGGTCCAAAATCTATATGCTGAAATCCTATGAAGACGATTGTCAAGTGGGATAAACTGCCTTAATTTTGTTTCCATTTACCAGGGGTAGGGATGGGCACATAAAACAGGTTAGCAGAATAATATACAGCAAGGCCTGTCCTCCTTTTAGCAAGGTATAATTTATTCATCTGTCCATACCCTTGGAAAAAAGAAATCACAACTACAAAACAGGAAATCACTCCTAAGGCTTCAATGTAGCAGAAAAGGAATGGGTCATAATATGCGTGAACATGATGCTGTTGCAAGAAAAGCAGATCTCTTTCTTGGATACATTAAAGACAGTATGACATCTAGGACATGGGTGGTAATTATTCTGGTAAGGCATCACCTGGAAAACCATGTCCAGTCTGGTGTATCACACTTCAATAACAGTATTATTCCAGAGAAGCAGACTGGCCCAATGATTAAGGCACTGAGCAGAGCATCAGGAGACCTGGGTTTGAATCCTATTTCTACTGCTAATTATGACTTTGGACAAAAAGCTGATCAGCATTCCCCACCTGTGCTTCAGCTTCCCCATCAATAAACAGAAAACAGTTACTCTGGGAGCTGACTATTACCTCTGCTCAGCTTCCTAACTGCTTCAGTTCAGAGCCAGAAGCACAGAGGATTCCTTCACCCCCAATGGCCATGAAGGACACACCTACAATGAACACCTCTTGCAATCTGCCCATATAAAGTATCTGGGAGACCTTCATCTCCAAACAATGACAAATGGTGCAAAAGGACCCGTGTGAACTTGTCAAGGTCAGGGGGGTGAGGGGACCATCTTCATGAAGACAAAACACAATAATAAACCCTTCATATTTCCTACTGAGGAATGAGATCTGACCTTATCTATATGCAAATTTGGGTGCCTTTTTCCTCCCCTTTGAAGGAGGGCAAGCTGGTTATAATGTGACTGATAACAGCAATACATTTGCATTTCATCAGAGGCTGTTATAAACTTCTCCTCTTCCCTTTGTTCATAGTGACTTCTGCTTTATTTAAAAAGCCCTTCTGATTAACAACAGCCCTTTGTGACTGCCACCTGTTACAGGCTCACTGGTACCTTGGAAAGCTTTTACAGACAGCTCCCATCTTAGCATCAGCATATTTTGCCTCCTCGTTCTTTGTCGCTGGAAGATATTTGCATGAAAACACACACTTGTTGTTTGGAATCCATCTGTTCCTGTTGCTTATTACTCACCTGGAGTCAGGATGTTTGGGTTAGGCAGCTGGGGTTGGTTACATGTAGAGAGAATTTGAAAACATGGAGATGGAAAGTCACCTTAGCAATTCCTCCAACCCATGGGGTCAGTGCTGGCCAACCTTTTTGGCAGGCATACCACAAATTAGCCCACCACCCTCCTCAAGTTCCACTCTAATTCCTTTCTGCTGCGCTATCTGCTGCTCTACTTTCTGCTCCCTGCCCTATCTGCTGCTCTACTGCCTGTCTTCTCCCTGATCTACCATGTGCCGCACACAGGGGCTGCCTGTGCCCCCCTTATGGAGTTGCCTATGCCATATGGAATACAGAATTGCTCTCTTCACTATGTTCTCCACACTTCTGTCCAGTCCCTCTTTTATAACTCAAGACAATGGGATTTTGATCCAGAGGATTATGATAAAACAAAAATAGGGTAACTGAACTAGCTTGAATAAAGGAAGGACCAAACCTTTAAACAGCTTTGTCCTCCCCCAGCACGCGTAAGTTATTTAAATCAAGGTCTCCATTAAAACTGTTCAGAAAAATTTGAAAGGGAAACTTTTTGCCAAAAATATTGATTTGTCAAAAGTGGACATTTCATGAAAAGCATGTTCATTTCAAGTAAAAAATAAGAAGTGTTTTGATAAGGCCAACGCAATTTAAAACTTGTTTAGAACATTTCAACTTTCCATTCAAAAATGAATTTTCATTTTAATGAATTTTTATTCAACATCATATAAAATATGTTTAAAAGTCAAAATTAAAATGCAACATTTCCATAATTTCAAAATTGATTTTTTTTCAGGATTTCTTTTAATGACAAATGTTGTGGTTTTGTTTCATTATCAGAATGGCACAATTCTGCTATCTCCTGCAAACTGTCCATACACTTAAAAAAGAGAAATCAGAACTAGCTCCAAGTCTCATTCTGATGTTCAAACCTTATCACTGGATTTACATTAGCTACTTGAGAAGACATATCTTCCTTTGTAAACACCACCTCCCCTGACAGGTGTGTGATATGACAATGAACTGGCAAGGAAAAGCCTTGTTAACTATGGAAGGTAAATTTCACAAAAGTCTTTCCCAACCAACTCATAAGAGATAAGAATGACAGGACCTCATTATGCAGAAATTCAAATGCAAAACTCATTTCTTTGACTCAGTTTCCTGGCAGAGTGAATAAAAACGTATCAAGAGAAAGCAACTTCTCTTGGAAGCTGACAAGGACATAGCCATTGTTACTGCCATTTCTACTGTGGAGATGCTTAGCTATGGCACTGGTGGGACCAGATAAGAACCAAACAGATATTTCTTTTGAAGACTGATGTGAACTGGGGTCATCAGCTCCCACCCTACCACACAAGAAGTCTTGATGAACTTGAGACCATTTCTCTAAATCCCAGACTATTCTACTCCTCAAGAAGTTCACCCTAACATTAATCATAATCATAGACACAGAGTGATTGCTTTAAGGGACAAACACAGAATAAGTATGCAGATTAAATAAATCTTAATATACAGTTTTTATGCAAATAGCTTTATACAACAAATAATGAAGGGAGAGAAAATGACAAGGGGGAGGAAATCCATTAAAAAACCTTTCTGCTTCTATTTTTTTCTCCTCTTTATTTTGCAATATGTCTTTAGTGGCTCTTTAAAGATGTACTACAAAGCTTTTTATTAAAAGCAAAAATGAAAGACAGAACACTAAGAGTCTACGTCAGTCCTGCTCTACATGTCTAGACAAATACATTAACATTTTTTAAATAAAATATTTGAAATATCAGTTCCTTCTTCAGTTTGTCTGCTAAACACTACACCAAGGACTCTGAATGAGTAATGCCAACTCTAACAGTGACCCCTTCTGGAAAACACCTAGTAAGGAAACATATAATTTAAACCATATTTTTCATATCTGGTACTTATTTACATTAGGCCTCTTTCCAAACTTCTGGTAGAATAAAGGGAACTTCATATGGAAATAAACATATTAATTTTAACATAGCATGGAGGAATCCTGTACTTAATGATATCCTCAGCACTAGCATTGTGCTAGGTGCTGCACAAAATATTTGGTGCAAATCACCCAGCATTAGGATTAATATGTCCTTTTCTTGGCTGAAACAGGGGCCAACTGAGCAGTAGAGATCTGGGCAGTAGAGATAGAAAGCTGCAGAGATGGTAAACAGCCAGCGGCTAATTATGTAACTAGGTAGTTATAGTTTCATAGTTGGTAGGGTTGAAAGGGACCAGAGCAGATCACCAAGTCCGACCCCCTGCACTGGGCAGGAAAGAGTACTGGGGTCAAATGACCCTGGTGAAGTGATTGTCTAGCCTCCTTTTGAAGACCCCCAGGGTAGGAGCGAGCTCCTAGCTGCCCTGACAGTGAAGTAGTGCCTCCCGATATCTAGTCTGAATCTACTCTCAGTCAGCTTATGGCCGTTATTCCTCATTACTCCTGGTAGCACTCAGGGGAACAGGGACTCTCCCATTGCCTGCTGGTCCCCCATGGCCAGTGTATAGATGACCACCAGATCCCCTCTCAGCCTTCTCTTGTGGAGGCTGAACAGGTTCAGGTCCTGTAGCCCCCCTTCGTCGGGTGCCCTTTTGCCCCCTAATCATGCGAGTGGCCCTCTTCTGGACCCTCTCCATGCTGTCCACATCCCTCCTGAAGTGCGGCGCCCAGAACTGGACACAGTACTCCAACTGCCGCCTGACCAGTCCTATGGTCCTGAGGCATGACCTAAAACTACACCCTGCTGGGGTTGGATGTCATAGTGGGGCTGCTGGTGGCAGGGCAGTCCTCAGAAAATGCCACACCTGTGCCTCCCCAGTGAAGGGCAAGTATGGGGCACCAGAAGGCTTCAACCCCCGCTGCCAGTACTCCAACTGCAGCCTGACCAGTGTTGCATAGAGAAGGAGGATCACCTCCTTGGCCCTGCTCCTGATGCATCTGTGGATACATGACAAGGTGCAGTTAGCCTTCCTGACCGCATCCCCAGTGGCCTGCTGAGGTAGCCAAAGGAAAACATCTGCAGCCTGCTGAAAGGATCCCAGGTCAAGTGACCAAAAGGGGGTAGAGCATAGGGCCACATAAGACTGGCTCCTAAGACTGTGTCAGGGCCTCAGTCTAACCAGGCATGATTGATCAGAGCCATCACAGCTACCCCTAATCCTTGACTAATGAGATTGCTGTAGTTGTCTGCAGGTGTGAGCAACCAGATTGGCTGCTGAAAATGCTGCTTACACATTTTAAGCACACCTGCAGCCTCAAGCTGCAGAGCTGCCTTCACAGTCTCAGTCTGTTGAGCAAGCCTCACATTCAGCGTTCCTTATTATTCTTCTGGCTCCTGACTTGGTTATGGCTTTTCCCAACTCTGACCCTGGATTTCCCCTGGAACCAGATACCAGCTCTCTGACTCCCCGTGCCTGATCTCAGCTCACTTCTCAGATTTTGCCTCTCAGCCTTCCTTGTGTGATCTCGCCCCCCACACCCTAGACTCTGTCCTGAGACTGGTAATCTACAATCCAACCTTCCTGAGCCCCTAGGTGCCCCTAGTGGCCTACTTGCAGATCCAGCCACCTACATCCCAGCCTAACCCTCACAGACGGAGCCTCAGAGTGGCCCCTGCAAGGCTGAGAGGAGCAACTCTTCAGGGAACACTGCTTACACTGATGCTATGTGAATTTGTATTTCAAGTTGTTCATATTTTTGCTACACATGCAAGGCATTGGCATGGCTGCAGGAGAGGTTGGAGGCCATGAAAGGAACACCCTGGGAAGGGTGCTGTTGAAACTTTGCTTGGGAGAGAAGAATACCCTGGGTGAACAAAGCAAAGAGTGACAGCACAAAGGCCCAAGACTTGCCAGAAGCTCAGTAAACTGTGCGACGGGTACAAGAGTCCAGTCACTGAGCAGAAGGGAGCAGGGCACCCAAGGCCACATCCTGGTTCTCTGGAGGCACCCTCTCAGAGTTCACAATAAGAAAAAAGGGGTGGCAGGTAATGACAGGTTGGTACTAAGACAGAGATCGGAGTTGAAGGGACAGGATCAAAACGGCCACCAAGTGGAACCATACCTGCCTTTGGCGGTGGGCCCCATTACACTGATACTGATATGTGCAGTATTAGGACCATCATTTCATGTTTTGGGTAACTGAAGTCCTCATTCCTCTATATAATAAACACTATCCAATAAAGAGCTGGGTGAATGTAGCAACTGAGGGGTAGAGAAGATGGCCTCTGGACACATGTACCTACTTGACTTATGCACATTTGATTTTTCACGTGTATTCATGAAATCAGATTTTTCAGAGGCACCCAGATTAATGAGAAACAGCTATTAGGATGGCTGTGTCAGTCTTGCTTATTTAGATTGTAAATTGTTAAGGAAAAAGATAGGCATTGTGCATACTCTGTGGCTATGTAGCTGTGATCTCTTGAATTTAAGTGCTTTTCTCAGACACAAGCAATTCATAACTATGACATACATACAGCATACATGTCTGTGCTGATCCCTGGGACAGGCAAAAATTATGCCATTTTGAGAAAACATATGATTAATCTCAAGTCTTGATGAGGAGTCTGGAGAGGAGATTCACAACCCCCTGCCACACACACAGACACATGCACACACCTCTCCTATTTTTTACTTAAATCAGATTCAACATAACTCCAAATTATAAAAAAAATTTAACCCCTGCAAGCCAGGGAAAGCTCTGTGAGTCTGATCCATTATTGATTGCCTTGTGACCACTTGACACTTACTACTGCTGTGCCATGCCTTTAAGGATGAGATTTTTGTTAAAATTACCCAAAGAACTTGGATATCCATTTCCCACTGGAGATTAATAGGAAGCATTACCCATGTGGCTTGACATTCTTAGTTCCCTGTACAATTTAAGGAAGAAAAATCACTAGTAAAAAGAGGCTTTTAAGCTACATGCAGCTATTACTAAGAATTAAATGGTAAAAGGCAAAGCATAACCCATAATTACTGTTTAGCGGCCAGAAAGCTATTAGATACATTGCCTTTCAAGATCACCAACCACATCACTCTGCTTAGGTTTCAACCTAAGCTGTGAAATAACTTTCAAAGACAATTAAAACGTCATAAGCAATCATGTGTGAATACTCCTGGATGCAGCTACTAATTGGAAATAATGACAGATCAGCAAACAAGGGAATCTCAGGGTAATCTAACCTCTTGCAGGTATCTAGTACCTAATGATTACCTCAATTTGCAGGCTGACCACTTGTCACAGACAAGCTCTAAACCCTGGAGATTACATGTCAGTATTTTTGGCTGTGGCTTAATTGAAGCCTCTGGTAGAGCAATATCTTGCAAATTGAAGGGTGCTACCAGTGCAAGGTGCCCTATTGCCATGCTGAACTGAATGCATCTACCTCCAAAACTAAGTAGTTTCAGTTCTGATTAATACAGATAGGAGATCACCTGGGTACCATAGGCAGAAGCCAACCTGTCCCTAATACATTGAAGACTTGGCAAAAAGTCCACAGAAGCTGAACAAGTGGAAAGACTTATTTTGGCCCCATCACTTGCACTCCTGGACAACAAGGAAAGAAATTATGATTATTATGGAGAGCATTTAGAAAAAAAGCTATTTCTAGTCCCTTTGTTACTCTTTCTTGGCAGGCAGCATATCCTGGAGGGTGATGAACAGTTGTGGGAATTGAGCTGCTCTGTCAGAGGAGACTTGAGAGTGATTCAAGGTCTAAAAAGCTTTTCAGTGAAAGACTCACATCCTGGGCCGTGCCTCCGTTTCTAAAATAATCAAACAGGCAAGCACAAAACAAGATCCAGTGGCTGGAATTTGGAAGTGCAGTTCATGCTGACAGGAAATGAGTCAGGAGTTAGGGTGGCAGGAAGGGTAACAAGCCTCCAGCTGGCCCTGATTGCCTGTGGGGGACAAGCTGCTCGCCAGTTGAGTGCGTTGAGCTGGCCCCAGTTAAAGTGCTTGGTTGTGGCATCTAAGCAGCAGCCTTTGCAGTGCTCTTTGTTTTTCCTCAGGTCTAGCACCAACGTGCTTGTATCCTGATTTTATGGTTCTGGTTCCTTGTTCCTAGCTCTGGTTATTGATTTCAGATCCCTGGTTTGGAGTGTCCTAGCCTCGTTCCTGATCCTCAGTGCCTTATTTTCTAGTCTGGTTGCTGCCGCTCCTCATCTTGCTTAACTTGCATGAGTCAGCTTCTGGACTCATGACTAGTGACTCCCTTGCCCCTTGGACTTCCCAGCCTCATGCCCTAAACCCTGATCCCCCTTCCACTGCCCTCCACACCCAGGTCATGCCCATGATAAAATGAAAAGCAAATTTTAACCATAAACTTAACAGCAAAAGGGGAAGAACATAAGAGATACCATTCTGGTCACATCTCTGCGTAGAGTTTCACTGGTCAGAGTCCACAGGCTCCCTCAACTCATTCAGGGGGCAGTGAGCGCTGGCCAGTATATCTGTTCATGGCCTCTTCTGAATTCCTTGTTATTAACCTGTGACTTGACTCCCATTCCCATTTTCTTTTTTGTTGTCCCAAGCATTCAGTTGATGCATCCCCAGTGGCCTCCCTTAAGGGAAGCTTATAGTTTTTCATGATGGGCCAAGGTCTATGACCCCATAGTATATCAAATAGGCCTGTATCTCACCTCAATAGACCGGGGGATAGAAAGGTTGGCCACTTTTGAACAGTCCATTATTGTCAGCTCTATACACTCATGCTTTGCATGCTCTATCATCCCATCCTTGCATCCTACCCTGACAACAAGTGGTGGGACACCCTAGGCAAGGGCAGGGGCAAGGGCCTGTGGTGGACTAGTCTGTGTTCTACCCTGATCCCATGAGTCACCTAGGACCTCAGCTGGCAGCTCCTTCGTGGAGATATCACCACAAGCATGTATCTGGTGCAGTTCACAGACAACCCCAACACGTGCCCTTCCTGTGAGCAGAGGGAGACCCTGGCACAAGACTACCTGTACTGCACCAGAATATAGCCCTTTTTCTTCCTCCTTGAGAACCTCCTGCTGAGGTTCTGGTGGCATTTCTCCCTGCACCTTTTCTTTTATGCACTCCCCATCCATGGACCCATCAAGTCCCAGGACCTTCTGATCAGCCTCCTCCTTGACCTGACAAAACTGGCCATATACCTGAGCAGAAAAGAGGCTCTAGCTGGCAGGACCCCCCAGTGACTCATAGGAAGTCTTCCTGTCCCTCATCCATCCATGTCTGCAGGCAGACTTTCACTGGGTGGTATCTACTAGCTCCTTGGACTTGTTTGAGGGCCAGCAGGCACAGGCCAGTGTGCTCTGCTCAGTCCCCCTTGGAAAAGTTATTAACTTTTGAACCCCACTCCTGTGTCCTGTTTTGTCTCCCAAAATCTGTTGGTGCACACATAGTTACCCCCTCTAATAACAGAGGGCACTATCAGTTTCTTTGAGGACTTGTGTCTACATTCCCTATGTGCACCAAATATGTATGTGTCTCACCTCAGCAATCTGGGAGGGATACTAAACTGGTCCACTTTTGTACAACTCATTGCCTACATGCTCATGGTCTGCATGCTCCACCATCCTGTCTTCGCATCCCCCCAGCCACCAAGTGTCAGGACACCCTCAGCAAGAGTGAGAGTCCCTGGTAGACAAGCCTGTGTTCAACCCTCATCCCACAAGCAATTGGGGACATCAGCTGGCAGCTCCTCCACGGAGGACCACCATAGGTATTTATCTGACATGATTCATGGACACTGCCAATACCTGCCCATTCTGAAGGTAGAGGGAGACCCTAGCACTCATGTCTCCCGAATGTACCAAGCTGCAGCCCTTCACTGCTTCCTCTACAACCTCCTGCTGAGGTTTCTAGCTGTACTTCTCCCTGCACCTTTTGTTGATGCACTCCCTGTCCATGCCCCACCAAGTCCAAGGACCTCCTGATTGACCTCCTTCTGGCTCTAGCCAAGCTTGTCATCTACCTGGCAGGAAGGAGGCTCTGTCTGAGGGGACCCCCAGTGGCTGTGGAGCCATCTGCCAGACCCTCATCTGCTCACATCTCTGAGCAGAGTTTCACTGCGCAGCATCTACTGGCTCCTTGGACTCATTTGAGGACCAGTGGGCACTGGCCAGTGTGTCCCACTTGCACAGTCATTATTAACCTGTGACCATCACTCCCATTTCTGGGGGTTTTTTTACTTGTCCCAAGCAATTGACTGTTGCATATTTTAGTGTCCCCAGTCTAGAAACAGAGGAGGCTTATAGGTTATAAGTGTACCTAGGCCCACTGCTGTTCGTGTGTAGCAAATAAGCCTCTCTCACAGTAGCACAGAGTAGATGCTAAGAAATAACATATTTCAGCTTCCAGCATTTATAAACCTAGGTAGTCCTAATTTGGAGGCTACAACCCTACTGTTATGTTCAATATCCACTGAAGGACCTATCCTACATGAATTTATCTTGCCCTCTTTTGAACCTGCTTACATTGTCACCCTCAAAGGCGTTTCTTGGTATGCTAAGGAGGCCATGTGAGAAGGGAGGTCCTAAACACAAAACATCAACCTTGGCAAGCCAGCACACATACCTCTGGGCTGTTACCTACGTCTTCATGCAAGTAATGACTAGAACAATTTATCATGGGCTGTGGCAGATACTCCATCACACAGAGCCTTTACATTGAGATTGGAGGGATTATTCAGAGACAACACATTCAGCTAGAAGTTATTGGCCTTGATGCAGGAATCAGTGAGCACAGGTTTAAGTCCTGTTTTATGCAGGAGGCTGAATTAAATCATCACATTGGCCCTTTCTGGCCTTAAAATATATAAGTCTATAAATCCTTGCTAATGCTGGTAGTTAGTTTTGTTTCAACTACAGCCAATACTGTAGTTTCCAGAATCAATGAACATCATGCCCACTTGTTTTCCTCCCTCCTGCTGCTCTAAGGGTATCATTTATAGTCCTGAATTCATAGGTGGTTTCCCTGACACTCAGCAACTAACTCACTCAATTACTGAATTCTCAGGTCTCAGACTTCACAGCCTGATATTTCAGAGGGAATTTTACCGTCTATCTCATCAGGGTCTTTGACCTGACACACATTTCTCTCTCTCTGCAGTTTACTTTATTAAACTTAATAGTTCCAACTTCCTCACTGTTGTTTCAGTCTTTAATTTCTTAGCTTTGAGTTGTATGATGCTGAGTGCTTTATCAAAGCAGATTGTCTGCAGCTATTAGCAATCTTACTAGCAAATATGTCTACTGATTGTGAAGCTATCCGATATTAGCTCATTGGTCTCTGACTTGTTTTCTGGTTTCCCTGCAGAAGAGAACTTCAGTTCTTCCTTCTGTTACTGTTTCAGTGCAACTCTGTAGTCTGAAGATCACAGGGAAAAAAGCCTCTCTGCTAACATCTCTTAAAATTTGTCTCAGTTCTCTCTTGAGTTTTATTTATTTGCTTGGGTGACATCCACTGTACTATTGTGAACATTTTGATCCATCTGATTAAAATGTAAGGTTTGGGTCAAAGGGTAAGGTTATGTTATTATCTTTACTTTGAGGCTAAAGAATAATGTAACTGGACTCACCATGCTCTGAGGGGTGTTGACCCCTAGAGATGTTTTGTGAACAAGGAAGGTTCAGGCAGCCTATGCCACCGAAGTCAAGTACTCAAGAAAATAAGTCTAAATAAACATTCATAGCAAGGCTAATACTAAAAAACAAATGGCATATAAATGATACGGCGATATAGATCAAGAACCAAATAATGAAGATGCTCAGTATTATTTTTTTTAATAACTGGGATAGAAAGAGATCCAATAATCTGTCACTGGTGGCCTGCCTGTTAGGGGAAGGACTACTTAACTAGGTTTAAAAACTAAGAGTGCCTATATATGTGCTCCAACTCATTCTGAGTAGAACGAGTCAGAGCAGACTTGATTAACTGAGTAACTGCGTCTCTTGGAGTGTTCCAGTTAGAACTCTCTAGCATGCTGCAGTGTCCCATGTGTTCAGCGTCCCACATTTCAAAATGATGGTAGGGGTGCTTGTCAAATGAGCCCATTCAGTCTCCCCCAACCCTGCAAAGCTGGCCAGCAGGGCAGCCACACCTATGGCAAGGCTGCTGTGGGGAAACTCACAGCCCCTGAGCCTGGGCCCTCCACCTCCTCTGCCCCTTCCACCTTGGGCAGCAGGAGACCCTTCCCCATTTTCAGCAGGCACTACAGAGTGCACTGCTGGCTGTCTGCTGATGCACTGCACTTCAAAACCTACATACAGGCACTCACATGGGCAGTGAAAAACCCCAGCTTCCCAGGCCACTGAAATGCATCTGTGTACCCCACAAACCCATGGAAAAGCTGGAGACTGGAGTGGTCCTAAGCTCCATCACCACTACCAGCCCAACTTGTCACTGATGCTCCACCTCCTGGGCCCAGGGAAGGTCATCTCCCTGGTAACCCCTCTCCACCCCCCCTAAAGTGCTGGGACCCCAGGCTCTGCTGCATGTGATCCTTCTGTTAAGTCACCATCCAACTGGTGGTGGGGGTGGAGAAGTCCTTTGTGGTGTCCTTCCAGAAGTCCTTCATCCTGCTACTCGGGGGGTGATAGCAGGTACTTCTGGTGCCAAGCTCCAGGGCACCTCCACCAGAAGTACCTCCTAACCACCAGAAGAAGGCACCACAGGCCCTCACCCACTACCCCAGCACTCCACAAGCTCATGGGACACTGCACCACAGCCATGGACAGGGTCACAGGTAGGGAAAGGGAAAGAGGGGGGCACAAACAACCCTGACTAGGTTTCATAGTCTCATAGTTAGTTTCATAGTTTCTAGGGTCAGAAGGGACCTGAGCAGATCATCGAATCCGACCCCCATGGCAGGAAAGAGTACTGGGGTCAAACAACTCCAGCAAGGTGTTCATCTAACCTCCTCTTAAAGACCCCCAGGGCAGGAGCCAGCACCACTTCTCTTAGAAGTTGGTTCCAGATCCTAGCCGCCCTGACCGTGAAGTAGCACCTCCTGATATCTAGCCTGAATCTACTCTCAGTCAATTTATGGCCGTTATTCCTCATTACTCCTGGTAGTGCTCAGGGGAACAGGGACTCTTCCATTGCCTGCTGGTCTCCCATGGCCAGCGTATGTCTATGTACCCCACCAGATCCCCTCTCAGCCTTCTCTTGTGGGGACTGAACAGGTTCAGGTCCCATAGCCTCCCCTCATAGGGCTTGCCTTGCTGCCCCCTAATCATGTGAGTGGCCCTCCTCTGGACCCTCTCAATGCTGGCTACATTCCTTCTGAAGTAAGGCACCCAGAACTGGACACAGTACTCCAACTGCGGCCTGACCAGTGTTGCATAGAGAGGGAGGATCCTCTATGGTCCTGGGACATGACCTAAAACTACACCCTGCTGGGGTTGGATGTCATGGTGGGGCTGCTGGTGGCAGGGAAGTCCTCATAAAATGCCACACCTGTGCCTCCCCAGTGAAGGGCAAGTATGGGGCACCAGAAAGCTTCACCCCCCCTGCCTTGTGGGTTACCCTATGGAAGGGAAAGGCTAGGGGAGCACACCCCAGTAACAAAGCAAAGGGCCCAGGTTTCCTGTGTAGAGCCTGAGGCAGGGTCCAAGTCATGTAAAGAGGCCTGAGATGGGGCCCAGGTCCACAGCGAAGCCTGAGGATTATGAAGGAGCTGGGTGTCAGTCTCCAGAGGCAGGGGGACTGAGGCCCAGTGGGGGGGGCATGGGATAGAGAGCCCCAGTGTGGGGGCATGAGCTAGAGGGGATGATTGAGAGCCCAGTGTGAGGCCACAGAGATTGAGATTCCCAACATGAGGGCACAGGGATTGCAAGCCCCAGTGTAAGGGCTCTGGGGTGAAAGTCCCAATGTGAAGCACTGGAATGAGGGTCACATGTGTATTGAAGGTGGTAGGTTGTTCTTGGGTAGGCCCCACCCCATGCAGACACCTTTATCTCTGTGTAACTCGGGGCTTTTGTGTCTTGGGAAGAAGTGTCACCCAAGCCCCCAAAGAGCTGCACTGACCCTGGTTGGAGGTTTGCCGAGAGAGGAGACCTTAGTGGCCTTTCCTGGCACTAGAAAAGCCATGCGATGGCACAGCAGCTGATGTGGCAGGGCGCGTTTACATGCAACAAAAACATTTCATTCATTCAGAAAGAAAGCTCATTTCCATTCTTTAAGGGCTGGATTATTTAAACGATGTGTTCAAAGCCTGCTGCCAGGTCCTAGATGCCTTGTCGGGGTCCCGTTAAGGAAGGAAGTATTGGGCTGGCTGAAGTCAGAGCTCCCAAGAGTGTCCCTGGTCCTGTTTCCATGCCAGTGCTGTCCTGCATCCCGGAG
>NW_017729013.1:11150327-11155124 GCF_001723915.1 Gavialis gangeticus | reverse complement strand
AGGGTCCCAGTGTAAGGACACAGGAATAAGAACCCTAGTGTGGGGCCATGGGGTTGTAGGTCAGGTGATAGGTCAAGTAAGTTTAGGCCTTGTGTTAAGCCACGGATGCCAGCTGCAAGGCATGGGACATGGTATAAGGGAAGGTTTAGACCCATGTACAGGCCCTTGGCATCAAGGCAATTAAATGGGCAGCCTCCTGCCTGGGAACATCACAATGAACCATCTAATGTGTGGCAGGTGAGAGGCTAGCCCTGGACAAGTGGGCGGGCCAATGATTAGACTGGCCCTGGGATGTTCATTTGTTACAGGCTGCAGCTGAACTAGGGCCACACAAAGGCCCATGGGCAGCCTCCCTATTTATTATTATTATATTTCCATCAAGGCATGGTGGGCAAGAAGAGAAAGCACCCTAGAGACAGAACGGGGCACAGTTGTGCAGCCACTAGGGGGGTGTCATGACCACCCCTGGGACCCTGACATGCTACAGAGACATGCAGAGAGAGAGCACCTTAGGCTCATCAGGCTCTGAGGGCAGCCTCTTCTTTTGCAACAGGGCTTGGCAGGTGAGGAACCAGGGTGGAACCTGGGAGGCCAGGGCAGGAGCCAGAGAAGGTCAAAGTGACCACTAGAGAATATTACATCAACCTCTGGGGCCTTTCCTTTTACAAGGGGATCAACAAAGCCCTGATTTGAAGTCACATAATGCTTTACAGTGACACAGACACAAGGAAGAGAAAGTAAAGTATGAAACAGTGCAAACTGCTCCTTCCTTTTAGAGCAGGACCCCTTTTTAAAGTTGATTCAGCATCTTTCCTATTTTTTCTTCTAGATGGAAAATGCTTTGTTTCAAGGACAAAAGAAAGAAAAGAACATTTTTTTGCTAAAATTTCATTTTGGATCTTCAGGAGCCTTCATTTACCCTGGGGCTGAGCCGTGGAGTGCCTTGAAAGAAGTAAAGACAGAGACCTTGAATTTTTTTCAAAGCTCTATAGAAAGCCAATATGAAGGACAGAGTTGTGATGTGCTTTCGGCAGCCCATGTAGCTGAGGAGACTTACTGAAGCACCCTGTGCTATTGGAGTTTCCCAAGTGCTGAAGTCTTCATGTCTGACTCCATCACGGTGCTATCGTGCAGCCAAGGAGTGACAAAGGCACAAGTAATCAAAACCATGTCATTTCCTACCACGATGGGCACAGTCTATCAAGCAAATCTTGCACCAGAATAACCCACAAATGAATGTGAGCCCTGGTGCTAGCAGATAATGCACAGAATAGGGCCTGTGTCACAAGCCCTTGTGAGAGCCCTTTAACTCACCTCCAGCAGCTCATGCTTTCAGTTCTGGAGGTCCCAGTCATATTATCTCTAGTGATCACCAGATTCAATAAACACAGGAATAAGTGAATAAAAGAACTGACAGTAAACCTTATTGTGGAGCAGTAGCAACCTCTGCAGACCCTTTGCCTGGCTTTAACTCACAACTACATGAAAGGCACCATCTCGCAATTCCCATCTTTTCTAAATTAGGGAGGAGCATCCATCAATTATAACTTATCACTACATTTGTCCACCAAACATAGAAGTCACACGGAGACAGTTGTAGGATGGAGGGCCATATGAAGAGGTGGAATCTAAGCAGATGGTGGGTGGTTATTATAATTGCTGTCAGAAAAGCCTCTCCAAGTATGATGCTTGTCTTCATATTTATCTCCTACAATAGACATATTTGTGGAGGGCTGCCAGGAAAGGCAATTGGCCCTGCTTTTCCAGAGGTTGCTGATGTCTTCCAAGAGAGCTACTTCTCTGTGCTTTGTTCTAACTGCTTAGGTCCTCATAACCTAAGTCAAGTTAATGGCACAACAGATCTGTGTTGGACTCCATTCTGCTCTGTATTGAATGAGGTTGTAGCAGGGCACTAAGGTGCCTGCTACTTGGAGAGCCGGGATGACTACCCAGATGTCGGTTGCTAGGGCAACTAGAGGGAGCCAGTGACCCACACCTGCTAGTGGTCAGCTGACCAGAAGGGGTAGGGCCTGGCTCCCATTTAAACCCAGGGCAGAGGCCAGGCCAGCAGTTCCCTGCTGGCAGTCAAAGGGGAAGGAACTCTGCCGGAGCACTAAAAGAGAAAAGGCACGAGCAATTTGATGTGGGTGAGGGATGGAGCACCCTTGGGGTGGCTCGAGTGATGTTTTAGCCAAGTGGCAGAAGTTTATGTTATAGCCTAGGGGCTTGAGTTTTGCGTTTACTATTTTCTACAAGAAGTTTGGGTGAGGCTATTAGGGGTTGGAGGAGACCTCATAGGGGACCCACAGCAGCATGAGAAACCCCAGCCCCATAGCAGGGGGGCAGTGAGAAGCCCCAGAATAGGAGGCAGCGAGGAGCTCCAGAAAGGGGCAGCGACCTACAAGTGCCAAAGGAGGCAACATTAGGAGTGAGCCAACCCCAAGCGCCAGAAAAGGCGCAGTGTAGGGGGTGTGCCAACTCTGAGCACCAGGATAGGCATAGGATCAGGAGTGTGCCAACTCCGAGTGCCTAGTAAGGCAGAGAGAGACAAGGACTGAGGAGAGCCCAGGCACCCAGAGAGGTGCAGTTGCGAGACAAGAGCTGCAGAGAGCCTGAGTGCCCAGAGAGGTGCAGTTGTGAGACAAGCGCCCAGAGAGGCGCAGTTGCAAGACATGGGCTGCGGAGAGCCCGAGAGCCGAAGAGAGTATAAGACCAAACAACGTCCAGTACATCAGCAAGGCTTGGGGCATGGTACAGGGGTGGTTGGATCCACCCATAGCCCATAAGGCTGGGGTGCCCAGGAACACCCATTAGTGGAGCAGGGCTAATGTAGCAGGAGGTAAACCATGCCCAGGGAGATGAAGAGGCAGCCTCCCTATAATATATATGTATATAAGAGCAAAGACGTGGTGGGCGAGAATGAAGGGTGCTTTGTAGACAACCTGGACATGGTGAAGAGTGCTAGGGGAGAGCACAGCGACCCCTAGGCCGCCCCACCTGCTACAGAGGTTATTCAAATAGATGACACTGTGTACCTGTGCTTCAGGAGCTGTACTGACTGCCAGTCTGTCTCTGGATAGTAGCTAAAGCATGTATTTTGACCAATAAGCCCTTATTTTGGAAAAGAAGTTCAAGCTCTAAGAAACATCCCAAGCTCTGAGTCACTTCTTCCATTGGTGTCCTAGAGCTCGGACTTGTTAATCTTCAAGAAATGAGGCAAAACTTGCCTCCTTACTGGCTCTACAAGCATTCTGCAGCTCTAGGCAGATTCAGATACAGGTTCTGTTATGAGGATTTATTAGTTCTATTGTATTATTTATATTGGAGGACTATTTTCAGACCAACACCCCATTGTACAATGCCTACCACAAACACAGAATAGAAGCATGATCCCTCTGTCCCAGCGAGCTTGAAATTTAAAGTCACCCAAGGCTACGATTTCATGAGATCATACATGCACTCTATAGCACTTTGGATAATCCTAGCCTAAAATCCCTAGGGCACCTTTTCCAAGAGCAGAGATTTACCATACATAGCAAAGATGTCCCTCCTGCTGCTTCTTGTAAGCCACCTGTCACTGCAGAGGTATGTACAGCATCTCTGTTGCAGCTATGTAGCTGTAAAGTGTTTTAGGATCCTGCCATTTTAAAAGGCACTTTGCAAATATTTTTAAACCTTAGTTGTAATAAGCCAGCAACTTCAAGGGATCATCAAAATTGTATTTTTACATGCCTGGTTCTCATTTCATTTATTATTTATAAGAAAAGTATCCGGCAAAAAAAAAAAAAAGAGACAGACAGATAGACTCTCAGCTGACTCCATTATCGCACCGACTCAGCAATTCAGTTTTTGTGCTGGCTATTTTCACAGTCCTCTCCCTTTTTACTGCTAATTTTTTTCAATTTTCCACTTAAATCCTCTATTTGCATGATAGGTCTGTCCAGCCTTGAGCATATTTTTCTTGTCTTTGAATTTTATCTTTTTTTTTTTTTAAATTAAAAACAACCCAAAAGTAGGTCACTGTAAAATATTTTCAACTCTCAACCATCTCTCCCCAAAGGGAATCTCACCCGGTCCCTTCTAAATTGAATCTCTCTGGACCCTTTTGTGTTCCAAGCCTTTCATCAGGAAAGCAGCATTTCAATTCTACATCGATGCACTGCTGAAATTTTTCTAAATCAAATCTGGCTGCATAACGAAGCACCAGGGTCATAACCCTCTTTGTTAGGGTTCATCTACGTGAAAAATTTGTTCCAAAACAACATAGGGTGTACAATTCATGTGCAATAGGTATCACAGAACAAGACTGTTCACCTATGGAGCTATTTCAAAATAGCTCTTTCAATCAATTTCCCCATGTAGACAAGAAATGAAACTTCTTCCGTTTGGTTCCAGCCCAGAGAGACTTTGTTGCTGTTGATGTCATCACTGCAGAGTTTAAGCCAAATCCCCTCCATCCTTTTTAAGTTACTGGAAGGCAAAAAAGGTTATTCTTTAAATTACTGTATTTTACACCACCAGTGATCACATTCTGCTGTACTGCATGCTCCCTCCCTTCCTAAAAAAAACTGCTGAAAGAGGAGAAGGTGTAGAACTGGACCCCTGTTAAGTAAACTGTCTGACCCAGTTTTAACAAAGTTTGCCTTTTGACTTTTACCTCCCTTTCTCCCCTTGAAAAGAGCTGGAAAACAGAACCAAGCCCAAGACACTCTTGAAAGAGTCCATATAAAATGCCCTGCACAGTTTGCTACATGGATAACTTCATGTTGAGTAAGGCTTTTCAACCACATGTGCAGC
>NW_017729013.1:11139812-11145327 GCF_001723915.1 Gavialis gangeticus | reverse complement strand
AAACAAACCCATCCCAAGATTCGTGCAGGTCCCAGTGAGGCCACGTATCCCCACTTAACTTGACAAAGCCCCATAGTGACTACTGAGACTACCTGCAGGAGGAAAATTAATGCTGCACTAAAATGGTTAATGCACAAGCTGCCAAGAATGTCAACCACGCTGACAACCCAGGTTCCCTATTCTAGTGCAAATCTAGAAAAGCTCTGTTGATTTTGAGCTGCTTTGAGTTTATGCCAATAGTGAGATCAGATGCTGACCCCTCTCCTTTTCTTGTCTAGAAGACCTTAGGGAGAGGGAGGATCAGGGGTGAGTCTTTGGGTTGTGTAATTTTTTGCTGTTCAGACCCACCACTATACAGATATCTAAGAGGAGCTTTGCATATGTTGGTAAACAGAAGTGTATTGGAATAATGCGTTGATGCGGTAGCCATGATCCATTCTTGCCCCATTGTGGAATACTCATTGTTTTGGGGGTCAGGGCTGGAAAAGTATTTCAGATTCAAGTTACTTCAGCTAAAATGATAGGTGGTAGGGAATGTAAAGAAGAAAGACTGACATTCTATACTGGTTGAACCAGCATCATAGTATTATAGTGTTTAGGGTCAGAAGGGGCCTAAACAGATCATCAGGTCCGACCCCCTGCCCCAGGCAGGAATGGGTGCCGGGGTCATATCACCCCAGCCAAATGTCTGTCCAGCCTCCTCTTGAAGACCCCCAAGGTAGGAGAGAGCACCACCTCACTTGGGAACCCATTCCAGAGCCTGGCAGCCTTAACTGTAAAGTAATGCCTTCTGTTGTTCAGCCTGAACTTTCTCTCTAATAATCTGTAGCCATCATTCCTAGTAACCCTGGGTGGTGCCCAGTGGAACAAAGCCTCCCCCAATTCCCACTGCTCCCCTCTGGTGAGTCTGTAAATGGCCACCAGATCCCCTCTCAGCCTTCTCTTGTGGAGTCTGAATAGGTTCAGGCCCTTTAGCCTCTCTTCATAGGGTCTGCCCTGCTGCCCCTTGACCATGCGAGTGGCCCTCCTCTGGACCCTCTCAATGCTAGCCACATCCCTCTTGAAGTGCGGCGCCCAGAACTGGACGCAGTACTTCAACTGTGGCCTGACCAATGCTGCATAGAGGGGGAGGATCACCTCACTGGACCCGCTTGTGATGCATCTGTAGATGCACGACAAGGTGCAGTAAGCCTTACTGACCGCTTCCTCACATTGGTGGCTCATGTTCATCCTGAAGTCAACAATGACTCCAAGATGTTGACAATGATTCCACCGTGTTGACAAGAAGGGTGTTCCCCAGCCTATAGGTGTGCTGCTGGTTCCTTCTCCCTAGATGCAGCACCTTGTACTTGTCTGCATTGAATTCCATCCTATTCTCATCCGTCCACCTCTGTAACCTGTCTAGATCTAGCTGGATTCTGTCCCTCCCCTCCAGGATGCCCACCTCACCCCACAACTTGGTGTCATCAGTGAATTTGGACAGCATGCTTTCCACACCCACATCCAGATCACTGATAAAGATGTTGAACAGTACAGGCCCCAGGACTGAAGCCCTGGGGGACTCTACTGCCCACATCCCTCCAGGTCGAAAATGACCCGTCCACCACCACTGTCTAGGTGCAACCAGCTAGCCAACTTGCCACTCATCTGACTGTGTAGACATCAATGCCACAGTCACCTAGCTTTTTTAAGAGAATGTCGGGGAAACCATGTGTGACAGTTGTGTCTCTTCGGGGCCATCTATTAATGGTCCCACAACACCGATCAAGGGCCAACCACCCGCCTTCTCATCTGCCATGCCTTGTTTTTATCTGCTTGATTGGAAGATCTTAATCAAGCGGGAGGCTGCCTATTTTCTGTCTCGGTGCCTGAGGCACTATCTGCGGCTCCTTTCCTCCCCTTACATCTGCGAGGCTTGGGCTGAGGTGTATCTGGTGTTGTTCAGGTCTGTCCTCCTCTCTGTGCCACACGGCTGCTCCCTGGCTTGTCCCTCAGCCTGCACCCTCGCCAGCGCCCTCTAGCTCGTCTCACAGCCCGCACCCCTACTGGCACCTTCTAGCTTGTCCCGCACTGCCCATTCCGGGACTTCTCGCCAGTGCCAGCTCCGGGGCTCCTCGCTGCCCCCCCCTTTGGCTCTGGGGCTCCTCGCTGCCCCCTAACTCCAGGGCTGGGGCCCACACACCCCAAACAATGCTGCGCCCTCTCCAGCACCAGGAACCCCCACACTACTGTGGAGTCCCTACGACGCCTCCTCCAACCCCTAATAGCCTCACCCGGTCCTCCAGTCAAAACAATAAACACAAGAACACAAAGCCCCTGGGCAACAACATAAAAACTAGACCATTCCGGTCAAAATAAGAATCCATCCCTACCAGAGAGAGAGAGAGAGAGAGCACATCAACCCCCAGCAGGAACCAGGGGATGTTCCCACCATCAGAGTTCTCCCCTTCGTGCTGGCTGAGGTCCTCCTCCCTCAGCCGCCAGAGGGAAACTGCCCTCCTGGCCTTCTGCCTGGGCTTAAGAAGGGCTAAGCTCCACCCCTTCCTGTCTCTAGGTTTCCCTGGTTGCTAGGGCAACCAGCACCTGCGCAGTCCTGGTGACTGGCAGCTGAGCTTCCCCCTTCCCGCCACTAGGGGTCTCTCCCGAGCCGTTTCTGCTCTCAGTTGCAGGGCACCTGAGAACTCTGTGACATCATGTCAAAGGCCTTCATAAAGTCCAGGAAGACGACATCCACACCGACACCCTCATCCAGGGACTTTGTGACCTGATCATAAAAAGAAACCAGGTTAGTCGGGCATGACCTGCCCTCAATGAACCCATGTTGGTTGCCCCTGAGCATTACCTCCCCTGCTGGGCCCTTGCAGATGTGCTCCTTGATAATTTTCTCAAAGATCTTCCCAAGGACCAAGGTGAGACTGACTGGCCTATAATTGCCAGGGTCCTCCTTTCTCCCCTTCTTGTAAATGGGGACCACATTGGGTAAATGGGTATATTGGGCCCAGTCCAGGAATGCTGCTGGCCCTACAGCGAGAGCTCTATTTTGAGCCTCATCAAATGATGCCAAAATGACTGCAGCTCCTAGCATCATCCTGTTTTATAAATGCTTAGAGTTTTGATGCCAAGTTGATCAGTTCTCAATATAAAATCATGGCTAGGAAAAGCAAGTGCTTCCATGTGAACCTCAAGCAGCCAGAACTGGAAGAATGAAAATAAGCATAGCAAGTTGCCTCCCCCTTCTGCCAGCCCTCTAGAACCAAAGGCTCAAGCCAACCAATATCCTGGCAGGGGGCTCTATCTTCCAAGAGGACCCTTGCAAAGAGCAGCAGTTCTGCTAACCTTCTCTTGTACATCCCATTGGCTTTAGCTACCGATCCTGATGCTGCTATGCCCTTGGTGCATTGTCTATAGCTGGTATGTGGCCAAATTTGAAGAGCTCTTTAAAAGAAAATCATATATGCAGCATTATCTATTTATTTCCTTATCCTTATCTCCTCAGCACCAGAGGACCTCCACCTTTTTAATTTCTAAGAATCCACCTTTTTAATTTCTAAGTAATTGTTTAACATCTCCACTGCTTCTGCTTCCCTTTATCTTAGAATCCCTGCTGTAATTCATTGAAAGAGCTGGTTTTTCTCTTCCCCCTTTCTGCAGCATGTGTACTTGAAAATACTTCCATTGTCAGCTGAGATACTTGCTACTAATTGATGCTTAATATTCCTTTTAAGCCTGTAATTGCTTTTTCTTGTCTAAATTTACTTCTTCCCTTTTTTTGGAAATTACTTTGGCTTCCTCTTCTAATACATTCTAATCCTGTTTTTCTGCAAGGCCCCTTTCATTCAGTGCCACAGGTTTTCAGTGCTTCACCATCTTGCCTCCTCACATCTGTTGAGTTTGGATCAACTTCTCAATATCTACAGTCAAATAGGTGTAATGCTGGTGTTCTCTCAAACTACTGTATACAGGCCAGAATTTTTAATGCAGTTATCATTCTAGGGCTTTCATAGACATTAAGGCCAGAGGGACCATTTGATCATCTAGTCTTCCTCCTGCATAACAGATCATGGATTCATATCCAGTTACTCCTGAAACAAGTGGCTAAATTTTCAAAAGAGTTCAGCACGTCAGGTGCATATTGGGTGTGATTTTTTTTTAATTTGGTGCCAACTGCTTAATACAAGGATCTAGACAAAACTGTTTTGGGTAAAATAGAATTGATCCAAACTTTCATCCAGACTTGAAGTCAGAAAAAACTCCCATAATTTTGGAAAAAGTAAGGTAACTTGAAAAAGAATATTTTGCACTCAAAACTTTGTCTAATTTGATTACAGTCAACCATTTGGTCCAATAAAAGATAGCCATAACTTTCCCTGCATTTTCACAGACCTCCCAGCACAGGCTGCATAGACTCATCCAGGATCTTGTGTATGTACTCAGCACCCAAAGCCTGTGTTGCTGTTGGAACTCAAGCTAGTGCAGGTATATCTGTACATCCTATGTACACACCTCCACACTTGCAGGGTAGACTAATTTTCACATGAGAAATAGCTGAAAGGGAAACAATGGAAATGGCTACAAATATAAGAAGTTTTATTTGTTTTTGAGAGGTTTCTTTTTTTTCCTAGTTTGGGAGACCTGATGAGAATGCATTATGAACATTAACAAGGGAACAACTGCCTAACACATTCTAATTAAAGATTTAACTAATGGAATGCAATGTGCTAAAACAAGAGCCAAAGAAACAGTGTTTTTTAATAAAACGGCAATTAATAATTAATTTACAACTTTTCTATATTATTCCAGTGCATTCAAGGCTGCACGTGCTCTCAAGGTAAATTCAAGATTATGATCATTAATGGGCCTGTGTGATTTTTTTCTTTTACAGGGAAAGGACTATTTTCATCCTAGAAAAAATGGCAAGTTTCACAGGTATTGTTATTAAATGTACCATTAATCAAAGTCTAAATATCATCTCATTCTGATACAAGACTCCCCCCTGACCTTCTGATTCCAACATATCAACCACGTTCTTGTTTAATGATTATTAGAGCTGGCCTCTTTATTTGACTGATGCTTTCCTGTACTTGTTTTCTAGGCATCATGGTTGAGTGTTTCCATTACCAACACAGCCCCTTTTAGGTCACAGAAAATGAAGAGAAAAAAATACTCATGGAGGGACCAACATGTGACTTGTAGCCCATAATACATCTATGAGAAATCTCTGTAAATCTTACCTAAACCCAGAATGCAGTGTTTCCTCTCAATCCAAGAGAATAGATGTTCAAATCAAAACGGCACACTGCATGCTAAATATAATCACCCCTGTGGGTTTGTCTGACCATGTTCAAACAGCAGCTGCTGGATAGGTTAGAGAAGTGGGCAGATCTGAACAGGATGCGGTTCAACAAGGACAAGTGCAGGGTGCTGCACCTGGGGAGAGGGAACCAGCATTATGGTTATAGGTTAGGGGCTGACCCTCTCGGCAGCACAGAGGCAGAGAGGGATCTTGGAGTCAGGA
>NW_017729013.1:11125157-11134812 GCF_001723915.1 Gavialis gangeticus | reverse complement strand
CCTGGGGAGAGGGAACCAGCATTATGGTTATAGGTTAGGGGCTGACCCTCTCGGCAGCACAGAGGCAGAGAGGGATCTTGGAGTTAGGACTGACTTCAGGATGAATATGAGTTGCCCATGCGACGAAGCAATAGGCAGAGCCAACCGCACCCTGTCATGCATCAACAGGGGCATCACTAACAGGTCCAGAGAGGTCTTGCTCCCCCTCTATGCGGCGCTGGTCAGGCCGCAGCTGGAGTACTGTGTCCAGTTCTGGGCGCCGCACTTCAAGAAGGACGTGGAGAACCTGGAGAGGGTCCAGAGGAGGGCCACTCGTATGGTTGAGGGCCTCCATGGCCAGCCCTATGAGGAGAGGCTGAGGGACCTGAATCTCTTCAGTCTCCGCAAGAGGAGACTGAGGGGGGATCTTGTGGCTGCCTACAACCTTATCAGGGGCCAGCAGCAGGGACTCGGGGAAAGTCTGTTCACCAGGGCCCCCCTTGGAGTCACCAGGAACAATGGCCACAAGCTGAGGGAGGATAGGTTTAGGTTAGATATTAGGAAGAACTACTTCACGGTAAGGGTGGCCAGAGCCTGGAATAGGCTTCCCAGAGAGATGGTGCTCTCACCTTCCCTGGAAATCTTCAAGAGGAGACTGGACAGGCACCTGGCTGGGGTCTTATGACCCCTGCCACCCCCAGTGCTCCTTCCTGCCCATGGCAGGGGGTCGGACTAGATGATCTGTCTAGGTCCCTTCCCACTCATTGATTCTAGGATTCTACTCAAACTTAGGCAAATTAAGGCTGTTCCTTCTGAATCCCCCCACTTCCCAAACTGAAATGGTATACACATTTGAGCAGATTAGGGACACTCAGCGAGAGAAAATGGTCCACAATATTACGGGGTATATCATGTCCAGCATAATGGGAGCCAGTGGAAGTTTTTTCCCTATATTTTCATGATATGGCCTCAAAAGAGTTACTCTAATTTTAATCCTGCTACCAGAGGTAAGCAGATTCTCAACTGGTGTAAAAACAGTGTAGCTCCTCAACTGGTTTAACACAGTGGAGCCAGTCTAAAATCTGGCCCATTACATTATAACCCAATCTTCTCCAAAAGGAAGAAGATTCCTTTTCTGAGTTTAAAGAGCAGAGATTTCATTAGTAATTCCTGAAGTGCACACCACTATAAAATAATTTTATTTAAAGGAAAAAATCCCTCCTCAGGTAGATTCCTGTGAGAGATTATTTATTCATCACACAATTGAATATGAACCTGTCCAGGAACTTTTGTGGGTTTTTTAGTTATTTATAAAGTGATGTTATAACTAAGAGTTATGACATGAAATAAATGCTGTCAGAAGGAGCCCAAGCTAGAGAGGAGAGAGAAACCAGTACTCCCTCCAGCCCCTTTCTAATGTCTTCTGAAAGAGGAACAATGGTGCAAGAAAGCCTGCTGGAGGCCTCATGATTCTGAAGTACACATCTCAGGCTCTTGGACATGAAATAAATCCCCATTCATACCAGGAATGAACATGGCCCAAGATCTCCTGAGCAACTGAAAAAAAAAATCAAATCAAGTAAGGTTGTGTCAACTGAAATCTTGTTCCCCACCAGCTGATTGCAGTGACAGAGAGGCACAAAGTTGAATTAAAAACCCGAGACAGAACACCTCTTTGAGCCAGCTGATGCTAATAAGATGAAGTGGTCATAATACCAGTGATCAAAAGAAACATGTAACTGGATTCAGAGGATTCCTACAAATCCCTGAAACCAGCAGGCAGGTCTGGGTAGGATGTCTTTCCTTTGAGTATATGACTAAATGGATTCTCCCTGTGTGCACAAAACCTAGTGGGGCAGGGGTGGGCAAAATGCAGCCCATCAAGCCATTCTATCTGGCCTGCGGGGCCCCTAAAAAATTTAGAAAATTAATATTAATCTGCCTTGGGCTGCCTGTCATGTGACCCTTGAAGGCTTGCCAAAACTCAGTAAGTGGCCCTCTGCCTGAAATAATTGCCCACCCCTGTAGTAGGGGATTTTGGGAGGGTGGGAGGGGTAAGTATCGTCACGAGTGAATGAAAGAAGTAGACCAAAGGAGAATCTGAGGGCAAGAGGAGATGTATTGGGTAAGCCAGACAACTTTCATTTATACTATCAAGAGAATAGAACAAATTGATATTGGGTATAACCAAGCAATTTCAAATGAGCTTTCATGATCCAGGGCAGGGAAAGCAATTTCAAATTTCAATTCAATTTCAACCCCTGATGTAAGGCAGGGGTTTTCAACCTTTCTGTGTCAGTGTACTCCCGGGGCTGGACACAGAGCAGTGTACTCCCAGCAGTCAGAGATGTGGGGGCAGGGCAGCACGGGATCACACATGGGGGTGCTCTGTCCCTGCCCGCCCGCACATACACCCTAGGGCAGGGGTGACCAACCTGTGGCTCCAGAGCCACATGTGGCTCTTCAGAAGTTAATATGCATCTCCTTGAATCTTTGCACAACTGTACCCCTGGCTGACAACCCCTGATCTAGGGAACAGAGTGCTGACAGGGACACAAGATACTTGTATTGAACACACATCTCTTGCTAACTTAGCCAAGACAGGAGAGGGTGGGAGGTGCTACACAGCAGAAGTTACTTCCTTGTCCTATTTCAACCTCAAGTCCTTGTTTCTGTGGTCCTGGGTATGACCATAAACTGCATACAATTGGAGGGGCTGGTGGCAACATGGTGGGGCTACTCACGGTGGGGTAGCTTCTCTAAAACACCTCCAAAGTAAAGCCAGTATAGGATGCCTCAAAGCCCTGGCTCCCACTGCCTTGTGGGTACACCTTAGTTGAAGAAAAGCTAAGGGACATCACCCTGACAGAAACGCACCCTCACTGAGGTGTGAGGCAGTCAGCAGCAGTTCTTATCTGTTGCTCTCTGGCAGAAGCTGCAACCATCAAGGCACTAAACATCTAGACTCGGTCTGGCCTTTGGATGCTGTCTCAGTGGTCTAAAGGGGGATGGTAGGTCTTAGGCAGCCTCTACTCCTCCATACTCCTGCCTAGGTGTATGTGTTGAAGGTCTTGGTGTGATGGTCACAGGACTCCATATAAGCAGATTCATCAGGCACCTGACTAGACCTCCTACATGTATAATATGACTGACAGTTGCCTACTTTTTGTCTCTCACTATGCCTGTGTACAGCACCTACCAACTGGGTTGGGGGCCTGAGGTGCTAACATAATGTAAAGAGTAGTTGATATATAGGTTGTACTTCTTGGCACTGGGTCTGCATTTGGCTTCATATATTGGATGAAGAGAAAAATGAATAGAGTTATGAATCATACTGATTACAATCAGAAGCTCCCAGTGTACAGCACATGTAATGATGGGAATTCCTCAATAAACTGGAGACCTTTCTATCTGGAAGAGGTTTCCTCTGCAATAAGGGTTTTAAATAGAAAAGGAGGAGGCTGGGAATAGAAGAACTGAATTTTATCATGGACTTGGAAGTGGCTGTATGGTTTCCAATTCAAATCCAACCTACATCACCAGTGAAAGTTCCTCACTGGAAACTAAAGCACAGTTCCCACAGGCCAGTGGAAAGTAAATGCCACAAAAATCGTAACAGCCATTCATGTTTGTTGGCAGTCTTATCTGGCCCCTCATTACTTGGAAGCTAATAGGGACCTTATCAGTTTTATACATGATGTGAGGAAAACAGCAGTAAGGAAGTGATGAGGACTAAATCACACACATGCACACGAAAGAAGTATATATTGATTAAGCCCCACATGCTACTGTATTCTGGTGGCACTAGCTCGTGGGTATGTGACTTGTATTTTGCAGATATGTGTGTCAGCCTTAGATATTTAGTTTTTCAGATGCAATCTTTTTCTCAGATAAGGAATAAGAAATTCTGGGCCAAATTCAGTGGTGATTTAAGTAGGCATGTAAATTACACACTGGGTTTCAGTTGCAACCAATCTGGCATTCGGGGGGTCCTTGGCCATTTGGGATCTACACAGGTTCACACCTGCCCATAGAAGGGTTGTTGCAAGATGAGGCATTATTTTTCACACGATGCTCCCTTTGCCATTTCCACAGCATTTATGTACTGAAGATGAAACTACCATCCTTGGACCCCACTATTTTTTTCTTACTAGATACACAAGGAGAACTTAGACATCACAATGCTAAGCTTTGCAACACCTGACTTCTAGGGGTGCTCTGTTGTTTCATGGTGGCACAAGCTGGAGTTAAATATCAAGCCTTCCATAAAGAGTGCATAGGAAGAGTTAGGCACTGTAACTGGGTGTGTGGAACAATGGCGGGAACACAGCTGCAGCTGGGTCCTCTCTTTAGGTCCAAAGAAGGACCACAACTGTTGAGTTAACCCTTCACTGGGTACAGGAGTTTTGAGTTAATACTTGCTGTACTGTGCACAGTGATTTTCCTTGTGGGGGCAAGTCTGCCCCAGAAAAATAAAGTACTGTGAGATAACCTGCTACATGTGGTAGAGAATGTGGGCATGCTAAATTGCCACATCAGCTGTGGAGACTGCGAATCTACTACAATGGCAGGAGGGGCTACAACACCAATAGCAGCAGCTATTTCAGCAGCTCCAAAACCAGCAGCAGCAGTTCCAGGAGAGCAGCAGAAGCAGCAACAGCTACAGCAGTTTCAGCAGGAGTAGCAGGAGTTCCTGAGGCAGCAACTGGGGGCAAGTCAGATGCCCAGGAGTCACCGGGTTCCCCATGTGTAGAGGGAAGAGTCCTCACAAAGACGGGACTAGCAGATGACCCAGAAGTACTTCTCTCCATATTTGAATGGGTGGAAGAGGTTTATCAATGGCCTCAGGATACATGGGTAGTGAGGGTAGCCCCCCCCCCCGTTAACTGGAGGTGCCCAGACCACTTTCCAGGCCATGGCAGTTGACTCAGCCCAGAATTATAGGGCCCTCAAAACAGCCATCTTGGACTGGCTGGGACTTATAGAGGAGGCTTATAGAGGAGGCCAGTTCTGGTCAGAGGTGTGGGACCCAAAGTTGTGACCCTGAGCTTTGGCACAGAAGTTTAAAGACTTACGTATATGATGGCTCAATCCAGGCTCTCACTCATCTACCAAAGTTGTGGAGCTAGTGGTGTTAGAAAATTTTCTGCTCCATTCTCCCAGTAAAAGTCTGAAGGTGGGCGTATCAACATCGGATGACTAACCTGGAGGAAGCCACATGAAGGGTGGAAGATCTCATGGGGGCAGAGTTGAGCTGTCAGAAACCACAGGAGGTCTAGGGAGCTCCAGGTAAGGACTGTACCTCTGTCTTCCCTGAGGGTCTATATAGGGGAACAGCCTTCACATGGAAAAGAAGGCCCCTTAGGGAGGCCCAGTAGCCCAGGCAAAGGAAGGAAGGTGCAGATGAAATGCTTCCTGTGTGGGGAGAAAGGACACTTATATCGAGACTGCTCCCAGATGGACAGTGGATACTCTCACACCTTGGTCTCAGAAGCAAAATGGCAGACTCCAGACCCAAGAAGCTACACAGTCCCTGTAGCAGGCCAGTGGGGGGTACTCCTGCGCTAAGCCACCCACCTCGCTGTGCCCGACCACCTTCCAGTCTCCAAGTGCCTCCCTGGGGGTGCCTCACATCTGGCCAACCCCTTTCCTGGAGCACACCTGCTAGCCTGGGGGTAATGCCACCACTACCCAGGGTCTGGACTGATCCTGGCCCTGTGCCCCCTGGGAAACACAGGTCTAGTAGTCCTTGAGGGTACTTATCCCACTCCAAGAACTTGGGGTGCTCCGCTCAGTCTGAAGCACCAATAGTGGTCTCCTTTAGTCAGCCAAACCAAGGAGACCCCAAGGCATAATCTAGCCCCTGTCCCAGTAAGTCTCCCACACTAGGTACAGAGGAGAACTTTATTGGTTACAAGGAGTAGGTCTGGAATAGGGTACAGGGTAGAGCAATATAACAGAAATCCCATAGAGCAAACAGGGTGGTGGCGTAGCCTTTAATCACGCATCTGAGTTACTGCAAGCTATATATCTAGTTAGATCTCAGGTAGCTTACTCACAAATATCATCCGAGGCAGGTGGAGATTCCCTCTGGAGGCAGGCAGTTCACTGATCATGAGTTTCAAGAGAGAGCAAGTTTCATATGGTTCAGCTTCTCTCTAAGTTTTCACAATGGCTACTGCCCCTCCACCTGGGCAGTCCTTAACTTATACAGACCTTATGACCTCATTTACCTGGTCCAATGGAGGCCAGCACCTGTTGGCTGCCAGCCAACCCATTTGAAAAGCATCACTAGTTGCTGGGTAAACTGGCATTACTTAAAAAAATAGGGAGCCCAAACCCCTCACCCAGGTATGTGATGCCAGTCACATAGGCAGAGGGATCAGGTTTCCCCCCTCCCTCAGGAATGTATCCAGCTCAGGGTCACATGAAGAGATGGGGCAGAGGAGTGACCATGGTAACCAAATTGTCAGGTAGCAGAGTTTGAGAGAGAGAAACAGGGATGGTATTCTGCCACAGTCCCTGTCCAGATAGGGGATATCCAGGTGATTGGACTCTCAGACTCAGGTTCCAGGCAAACCTTTGTGCTCGAATTTAACCAACATCACGGTAGGCAACTATGCACATCATGTGTATTCATAGGGATACACAGCCATACCCCATAGCACATCTAAGTATTTCACAGATTTCATAGACATTAGGGCTGAAAGAGACCTCGGAAGTTCATCAAGTCCAGCCCCCTGCCCCAGGGGCAGGAAGGCAGCTAGGGTCAAAGGATTCCAGCAAGATAAGCATCCAAATGTTACTTAAAAGAATCCATGGGGAAGGGGGGGATATTTCCCTTTTTCAACCCCAAAGTTTTTGGACTGCAACCCTGGTCCCACAAGGCAGGCAAGAGGCCTTCATCAGCCAAAGGAAACACTCCCAAAAAAGGGTTGAGCTACAGTGTGACCTGAACCCTTTGCCCTCCCCACCCCGCTGCAAAGGAAGCAGAGAAAGACCTCTGGCACTCCTCAGTAGGGCAAATTAGATCAGGTAGGCAAAGAGCAAGATTTCATCTAGGATCATCAAAGGGAGGAGCTAGTGTATGCACCTCTGTATTGCTGCCTGAGATGGGTCAATGAGCCAATAGTTAGCATACCTGGTTAGCAGCCCAGGACCTCCATTTCAAGTTGCAGGGGGACCTCCTGAGGAAGGTAACCAAAGACAAGGTCACTGGAGCCTGGTGGTTGCAACTGTTGGTCCCAAAGGAATATGTTTGCCAGGTGTTGAAACTGGCAACATGATGTACTGGGGGGAGGGAGGGAAGCATTTGTTGGTGAAAAAGAAAGGGTTCTGGGCAAGGTTCTTTTTGCCTGGAGTATACTTGGAGGTACATCCTCTACATTCTGTCCCAAGTGCCAGCTGGTTGGGCTCTGGCCTGCTAATAAGGCCGCACTGATGCCTATCCAGCTAGAGAGCATACAGTTTGAGCAGGTCAGGGTTGACTTGGTGGGACCACTGGAGTCCAGTTCAAGGGGGTCCACATTCATTTTGGTTCTGATGGACTATGCTAGCAGCTACCCCGAGGTGGTCATGCTCCACTTGGCCTTTGCACAGGTGGTGGCCATGGAACTTCTATGGATTTTCTCCTAGGTAGGCATCCCTAAAGCGGTTTCAACAAACCGAGTATGGCCTTTATATCCCAGTTGCTGCAAGAAGTCTGGGAGTTATTCAAAGTGCACTCTGTAAGGACTTCAGTGTAACCATCCCCAAACAGATGAACTGGTAGAAAAATTTAATAGAACACTGAAGAGCATGTTGAAGAAATTTGTCTCTGAGGAACCATGAGAATGAGACCAATTGCTACCCTATCTGTTGTCTGCCCTGCGACATGTTCCCCAGGCATCCATGGGCTTTTTGCCCTTTAGGTTATTATACAGGAGGCAACCCTGGGGTGTATTAGACCTCCTCCAGGATTCCTGACAGGCCCAGGGGACAGCCACCCAAAACATGGTTCAGTATGTGTTGAAGCTGTGGGAAAGGTTAAACCTAGTGGGAGCCCTTGCAAGGAAGAATCTCAAGGCTGCTCAACACAGACAAGATCAGAAATACAACAATGCTCAACACTGGGTCTACCACCCAGGAAATCAAGTCTTGCTATTGCTGCCCTCCTCTGAGAATATATTACTGGCAAAGTGCCAAGGATATTTCAAGGTCGCATGGGACAGCTGGCGTCCCCCCACCCTCTGGCATGCGGGGGTTGCTCAGCAAGGCCCGGGGGGGCAGGGATTGGGGACCCCCACATCTGTCCTGCAGACGCCTGCCTTAGGGTCCTGGAGGCGCAGGTGAGGGAGCTCCAGGAGGAGGTTAGCAGGCTGAGGGGAATCAGGGAGATGGAGGACAAAATTGATGGCTATTTCCTTTCCCTGCAGGACCACACACCCAAGGAAGAAGCACCTCGGGAGGTGCCCTCCACTGCAGAGTGGCAGATGGTCACCTCCAGAACCAGGGCTGCTTGCAACACAGCAGTACCAGTTCCTCCAGTCCGGCTGGAGAACAGGTACGAGACCCTGGCAACACTGGAGGAGGAGGGAAAGGAGGCAACCAGAGAGGAGGCAACTCCACACTCTCCACGCTCCAAACAGGCCGAAGAAGCTAAGCAGTCCCGGATGAAAAAGCGACGAGTGATCGTCATAGGTGACTCCATCCTGAGAGGTACAGAGGGCCCCATCTGTTGCCAGCACCCCTCGACACACGAGATCTACTGCCTACCCAGAGCAAAAATTCAGGACATGACAAGGATGATCCAGGCCATGATCCAGCCCACCAATTACTACCCCATGGTCCTAATCCATGTGGGTACTAATGATACGGCCAGGAGAAGCCCTGATCACCTGATGGCAGACTACCACGCTCTGGGGGGCGTGCTGAAGGAGACAGGTGCACAGGTGGTATTCTCCTCTGTCCTACCAGTGAGTGGATGTGGAAGACGACATGAGATGTGCATCGCAGAGACCAACTGGCGGCTTTGGGAATGGTGTCTTGAGGCGTGCTTTGGCTTCCTTGACAACGACCCGCACATCACGATGAGAGACATGCTCGGATGGAATGGGCTCCACCTTTCCCCTAAAGGTAAGCATGTGTTCTCTTCTAGGTTGGTGGATCTCCTCCGACAGGCTTTAAACTAGGTTTGTCAGGGGAAGGGGAAGACGAGGGAGGAGGAAGACTTGGACCACTAAACCAAGCAGCACTCACAAGTACAGCCCAGCCTAAACCAACAAGCGGAACATATACACAGGAAAGCAACAGGGGCCAGGGCAATGCTGTGATTAGGGGGCCAGTGCACACATCCACAGGAGGCCTCAAATGCCTCTACACAAATGCTCGTAGTATGGGAAACAAGCAGGAGGAACTTACCCTCCTGCTAGCTAACACTAATCCAGACATAGTGGTGCTCACTGAAACATGGTGAGACCCAATGCATGACTGGGCGGTGAATATCAAGGGCGTTAGGCTGTACAGAAGGAACAGGACAAGAAGGAAAGGCAGGGGTGTGGCGCTCTACATTAAGGAGGACTATACATCCTCATCAAGTAACACAGAGTCAAAGGAGGGGCACACTGAAGTGCTCTGGGTTAGAATACAAGGCAGTCGAGGGGAAAGAGACTTAATGGTGGGGGTCTACTACAGACCA